>NC_081554.1:11555130-11855130 GCF_963082655.1 Stomoxys calcitrans | reverse complement strand
GGGGAAAAAAGATTTTTTTTTTTTTGCTTAGGAAATTTTATTTAAATGTAGAGATTAGTTTCTATAAAAATAGCTAACAAGAAATGAATTAACTATTGATGTAGATGCAATATATACTTTGGCGCCAATATTTAAAGAAAAAAATGTTTTAAAATAAAATTTAGACATTTGTTTCTATAAAAATAGATCAAAAGAAAAGAGTAATAAAAATTATCGTAGATGGCGTCAATGTTTAAAAAGATGTTTACGACGAAGATTTTTTATACGCCATTTTCATACTCAGCAAATTTACGTATGGCAATTCTCAGTATATTGGCTGGGGAGGTAAGGGGAAGGACTGGATTTCCATTTCCCTTACCTCTCCCCACAATAAACTCATAATAGCCATGAGTAAATCTGCTTAATGTGAATTTGGACTGAGAAAAACTTATAAAAAATATAAAAAATTTTGTATTTTTAATACTGGCTCTATCTACATTAATATTAATCACTAAGGCCAAAGGCATATTAAAAAATATATGTCTAAAATATTTCTTTAACATATTTTTCAAATATAAGCGTCATCTACGACAATTTTATTACTTTTCCTTTTGATCTTATTTTTAAAAAATCAATAACTTATTTAATTAAACTTTGCTGTTTTTAGTAACACTTTCACCTAAGGTATGCAGATAAATCATTCCCTTAGCTCTCCTCTCTCTCTAGCTCTCCCTCTTTCTTTACAACAAATTGTGAATTGCTTTAAGTAAATATGTTTAGTGTGAATCTAAACTTAGCAACAGAAATAGTAAATCCTTTTTAACTCGAAAAATGAATCAATTAAGGTTTTTTTTTTCTTCTTATTATTCATTAAATTCTATTGCATTTTATACATGAGTAGGCAATATGACAGACACGTGTCTGCAATGGCATACAATTCTCAAAAATGTCTTTAATTCCTTTGGAGAAGCAATAAAGACGACATTCCTTAAATATTTTCAAAAACCAATAAAAGTAAAATGAAATCTTTTCCACGTCATATGCATTTCTGTTAAATGTTTAAGCATTCAACTCTCACATTGACATTTATAAATAATTTATCAGCAAGCATAGAATTGACAAAATTGCCAGCTGCTTATTATGAAATTCTGAGAAATTCCCACCAAAGGACTTTTTAAATGTCAAAAATATCATATAAACATGTCTTTTGAAAATCGACACCAACACTCGCTTTCACTCTCCTTCCCTCCTCTTCATTTCTTGACCATATTCAAACTCATCTTGGTTTTATGGTTTTCAGTATTAGGCAATTAAAAGAGAATTGTTTAACGACCTTTTTCCTTTAAAGTTTGTGTAAACACAGAACCCAATATTCACAAAACAATCTAAATCTTTCAAATAAACCTACTATAGCGCCACTTTAAATGTTGTGCATATGGGCAGTAAATTGCAAAGGAGTATATTACATACAAACAAAACGAAAATAGACCTTCTCCCTTTTTGTTCTACGAAAGCAAAGACGATACCATTTTCGTCTATCCAAAGGTCATGAAAAGCTATATTTGGTGCTTGAACATAAAAAAGAAATTAATCTATATTAAATTAATTTAGTATGATAAGATGAAGATTTTATAACTCTGATATAGAGTTTGACCTTATTTAAGGGTCATTAAATCGGAATTGCGAAGAAAGCTTTTTAACAATCGTCATGCCTTTTACATCAACAGACTTGACTTAAAATCAACTGTGTACACAGCCAAGGTGGCGTATAACTACCCATAGTTAGTTTAGCAATATTAAGTATACGGCACCATGCACATGTGCATTATACTCAACGAAATGAGTACAAAATAAAATAAAATAAAATAAAATAAAATAAAATAAAATAAAATAAAATAAAATAAAATAAAATAAAATAAAATAAAATAAAATAAAATAAAATAAAATAAAATAAAATAAAATAAAATAAAATAAAATAAAATAAAATAAAATAAAATAAAATAAAATAAAATAAAATAAAATAAAATAAAATAAAATAAAATAAAATAAAATAAAATAAAATAAAATAAAATAAAATAAAGTAAAATAAAATAAAATAAAATAAAATAAAATAATTAAAAAAAATAAAATAAAATAAAATAAAAATAAAATAAAGTAAAATAAAATAAAACAAAGTAAAAAAATAAACTTAAATTCAAAAAATTAGAATAACATAATGTAATACTAAATAAAAAAACAGATGGGCCGAACTTGCCATGGCTGCTAAAAGTCATAAAAAATAACTGGATTGAAATTTCAACCATATAGTTCCGTCCCCTAGGGGCTCAACAAGAAAACCGGGCGATCGATTTATATGAGATCTATATTGGCAAGCATGTTCAAAGCCTTAGCAAAACCTTACTTTCAAAATTGCGGCCATATCGGGTGATAATTGCGCCTTCTAGACTGAAGACTGAAGAAGTTGAATCATAAGTTCCGATTATATGGCACCTGTACAAGGTTATGAACCGATTTGGACCATTCTTGGCACAATAATTGGTAATCAAGATAAAAAATCTCATACAAAATTTCATTTAAATCGGAAAAGATTTGCTCGCTCTTAAGGCTCAAAATTAAGATCTGAGATCTGTTGATATGGTAGCTATATCAGGTTATGAACCGATTTCGACCATTCTCAGCACAGTTGTTGAAAGTTACAGCAAAACACCTCATGCAAAATTTCAACCAAATCAGAAACCGGTTGATATGGCAACTATATCAGGTTATGAACCGATTTCAACTATTCTCCGCACAGTATATGGAGGTCAAAACAAAACACCTCATGCAAAATTTCAGTGAAATAGGATAAGAACTGCTTCTTTTAGAGGTTGAAGAAGCCAAGATCTGAAATCGATTATGAACCGATTTCAACTATTCTCAGCACACTTATTGGAAGTCAAAACAAAACACCCCATATGAAATTTCAGCCAAATCTGATAAGAAGTGCTCCCTCTGGAGGCTCAGGAAGTCAAGATCTGAGATCGGTTTATATGAAAGCATTTCAATTAAGGAACCAAATAGAACCAGTTTTGATGCAGTTGTTGAAAGTTAAAGCTAAACACCTCATACAGTATGTCAGCCAAGTTGGACAAGAATTGTGCCCCATAGAACCAAGAAATCAAAATCTGAGCTTGGTTTATGTGATAGGTGTATGATAAAATGGACCGATATGGCCCATTTACAATACCAACTGACCTAATAGGAAGTATTTGTGCAAAATCTCAAGCACCTAGCTTTACTCCTTCGAAAGTTTGAGTGCTTTCAACACACAGACAGACGGTCGGACAAGCTGACGGACTGACGGACGGACAGACAGACAGACAAACAGACGGACAAACAGACAGACGGACGGACTGACATATCAAGAGGACCAGGAATATATACATACGTTGTAGGGTCCCAGATCAATATTTCAAAGTTTTAGAAACGGAATCATGAAATTAGTATACCCCCTCATATGGAGGTGGATCTTGAAAAAAAATAAAACCATTTCTTTTAAAATTGCTTCTATTTTAGTTTGCACATAACCTTGATTTTACTACGCTCATTAACCTGTGACTCTTTTCCTTAGTAATATAACTAAAAATAAAACAAACAAAAATGTTAAAAATATAAATAAATACCACATTTAAAAATAAAGAAAACAGACGAAAAGGGGCATACAAATTCCTACAAAATCAATTGTTTATTTACACTTGTTTAAGACATCAGTGATCATTTATCATAACAAAAAAAATATTGGTACAATTTTCACATATGTATTTCAGTTAGGCCGGAAACTGTAAAAGGTTAATGAACCAAATAGCATGGCACCAACACGTCATAACCATAACGTGGCACACCTAGAAAAACAACAATATCCAAAAATTCCACAGTTACGCTTCCTTATTTCCTGGGTATAACGTAATACCACAAATGTTAAGCAATACATATGTGATTTGTTTATTTGAACAACAATCATCAACATATCTTTACCCCATCAACAGCCTCAGTAAAGACCGCAAAACAAATAATTATCAACATACTTTTCTTCTCCCACTTCATTAAAATAAAGAAATTCCTTTGGTATTAAACAAACAATTACTGGATGGGAAACAAATCGAATTTGGGCTTGCATATTGTCGTTTATTTTTGACAGTAATTTCTTGTCACACTATTAACACTCAATAAGCAACAAGACAATATTAGCCATGCTGGGATTTTCCTTTCTTTCATGATTTTGTATAGCCCTCGTGTTGTAGATGACTTATCTTGGCCAAAGCATTAATCCCATAGAGATGAGTCAACTCGTGTAGCTTTTATATTTTTTTTTTTTTCGTTTTCATTTTTAATGATGGTGAAAAACAGAAGAAAATTCTTTGTGGAATATTGAGGAAAATATGATTAACATGTTGTCAATAATGACAGCTGTTCAACATAAGCGAGACCAAAGGAAATTTTCCTAAAGTTAACAACAGATGTTGTTGTGCTCTAAGGTTTTATAAGGAAAGTTATAGATAATCTTAAAATTATCCAAAAGGAACGAAAATTATTTAAGTCAAAAATATATGATTTTCGTATTAAAAAATCAAGCTCGAAACAACAAATAGGTCTAACAAAGGTCGAAAAAACGAAATAAAATATTAAAATTTATTTTTAAGCAAAAATGTGATTTTTCTGCTGGTAGGTACTTAACCAAAAATGTTTATTCAATCTTGTCATTTTTATATTGATAAACATTTCATTTTTTTCTACTATCTTAAATATCTTTAAAAGCGAGAAATCAAATGAAAACACATCTCTGCGTATGATTAACAAACTCAGTACACAACCTCATATATCATGGCAAACAAAAATTATCTAATTCATAAGGAACAAATATAACTCCTATAAATAAAATATCAAAATTTGGAATATCAAAAAAAAAATGATAAAACCTCAACCCCACTCGCCTTAGGAAAATCATTACTGATTGGAGGGGATTTTTTGTAGCACAAAATAAAATTTTAGCAAAGATAATAAAGAAAAAAATGCGCATACTTGCCTTAAAAACAAAATATGTAAACAATCAAAGATATATTTAGATTATTAAAAAATTTATTTCCATATATATATATATAAATAAACCCTTAGTCAAGTGTGGTGTAAAAGAAAAAAATCTCAAGAATTTCTGAATCATTGTTAGACAAACTTCAAAATAGATACTTTCCTGTTTTAAAATAATTTTATCATCGAAATTCCTGATAAGTGTTGTGCATTAAAAATACTTTTCTTCTCCAAACTATTTGTATATGGCCGGGGAATTAATTTTCTACTTGAAAGTCTGGTTCTGGTTCTGCTTCTGTTTTATATATTTTTTTCTGTATTTTATCACTAACTCTAGCCATGAATCCCCTTTGTTTTTTGTAAAACAAAAGAAGTGCAAATATTTGTTGACAAAAAATTCCAAACATTCCATTGGAATCATTTGAGTTTTATTGCTCTATATAAGCTAAAGGTATGGACGGTGACGACTGCTACAATGAACAAGACGACGACTAAATACAACCTCTTTCTCTAGAAGTCACAACAGAAAGAAAAAAGAAAAGAGAAAGACAGACATACCTACACATGATCAAATAGATAATAGCTGTATGCATTGTCTCTGTGTTTTTCTCTCATTGCGCTCATTTCAAATGAGCACATCAACAATGGCCGCAAAAAGAAAATGTATACATCTCCTTAAAAATAAATCTTGCAACTTTGAGTAGGAACAAAAAAAACAACAAGAAATTAAACAAAAACAAACCTACGTAAATTCTGTATAAATACAAATGTCCCCGAAAAAAATTAAACAAGCAGTCGCAGAAGAAAAATTAAATGAAACGTGCAAATCAAGATAGAATTGCTTTGCAATACTCTTCTTATCGCTGAGATAAACTTCAAGATAAGACAAAATGATATGAACGATTTAAAGGTGCTGTACCGCAAAAGTCACACGAGTGAGTATTTGCTTGAATTTTTGTTTACTCCTAGGCGGGAATATTTTTAAAACATTCGGTGCCTAATTTTTGAGTTTAGTTTTAAAGAAGAAAGCCAAAGGGATAAGGATAATGATCGAGAGAGACCAAAGTAGGAGTCCTTAGCAATAAAAACAAATTGATAAATTTTGCACAAGGTGTTGTATTTTAACTTCCAACAAGTAGGCAATGCAAAGTTCAAACCCGAGTTGACCTCTTGAGCCTCTAGGGGGCGTAATTATTTGGCCTTAAGTATTAACGTGGTATTTTTGACGACTTCTTATGGCCATGGCAAGTACAGTCCATCTGCACCTGTAGATGTATCTGCTATATAGTTTAAAAAGTCATTCAAAGAACGTGTCACGTGCTATCTATGTTGGAGGGTATATAAGAATCGGCCCTATTTAGACCGTACATGGCACATTTGCGGAAAGTCGTAACAGAACACCGCATGCATATATGCAGCCTATTCGGATAAAAATTGCGGCTTTCAGGGGCTCAGGAAGTCAAATCGGGAGATCGGTTTATAAGGGTGCTATATCAGGTTATAAACCGATTTGGACCGTACTTGGCACAGTTGTGGGAAGTCGTAACAAAAACACTACATGCAAATTTTCAGCCTATTTGGATAAAATTGCGGCTTTTAGGGGCTCTAGAAGTCAAATCAGCAGATTGGTTTATATGGGAGCTATATTCAAATCGGAACCGATATGACCCATTTGCAATCGTCAACGACCTACATGAATAAAAAGTGTATGTGCAAAATTTCAAAGGGCTAGCTTTACCCGTTCGACCGCTATCGTGATTTCGACAGACGGACGGACATCGCTAGATCAGCAAACTCAGAATGCCAAGACGATCAAGAATATACATACTTTATGGGGTCACAGATCACTATTTCAAGGTATTACAAACGGAATGGCTAGATTAGTATACCCCTCATCCTATAATGGTGGGTATAAAAATTTAGATTTTGAGCTAAAATATTGCACAGATTCTTTTGTTATCCATAGTCAGGTTTTGTTCGAAGATTGGCTTTTTTTTTGTGGGTCAGGATGGGAAAATGCTTTACGCATGTAAAGAGTACGTCTCTCACATTATGCCGTACTCCGTTATCAACGGTACTGGCAAAAACCCCAACCTGAGCCACCCCTTGGGATTAATACCATCTCGAAAACACTTTCGCATAACTTCGAGGTGGACCCTGTAGCTGGTGATTTTTCATATCATCTTCGTTGTGACTGCGTCCAGACCTCCTCCTTCATACTCCATCCCGCTGCGGCCAGGCCTTCTTTCTCTCTGCGCAGTTCTTGTTCGACGTATCTCATAACCGCCTCCCTGTTTTACTTGTCTTCAAGCATCCTCTGGACTATTGTCCCTGCCAAAACGTCACCATTCGCTGTATCCAATTCCCTGTGCCTTTCAAACCAGCTCTGGCAGTGGAAGAATGTGTGCTCCACATCGTTTGCATTTTCTAGCTCCTCACAAATACACTTGGAGCATTTGACCATTCTATGCAGGTATTTCCAGAAGTAGCCATGGCCTGCCAACATCTGTGTGACATAATAGTTGACCGTGCTTTCTATCTCTTCACGTCCGCACATAGGGTATAGAACGTCGCGACCACCTGCCAAAATTCTCATTCGTTCACCTTTGTTGCCATCTCTCGATAGTCTACTCTCTAATAGTATTGCACTTCGCGGTGTAGAGCCTGGCGCGCTACATGGCCTGTAGGTTTATCGGAACACCATTCGGACTGCGGGCTCCGTCACTGTTCGTCCTCTATACCTTGAACAGGGTTTTCGAACGGCATGCTGTCTGCAGTGTCTGGCACCATATTGCGCTCCCATAGAGGAGGATGCTATTGCATGCCGTTTGGAGTCTGCAACTGCTCGGTAAAAGCTCACCTATGTTTGCCGTCAGTAGACTGAGTTGCGCCGTTATTCTTACGGCCTTTGATTTCTCGTGCCTAATTTGCTCTGCTTTCTAATCAGCTTTGTATTCAGTCGGATCCCTAGATATTTGACCGATCTCATGGTCTTCATCAGTATGTCGTCTATGACAGTATAGTACTTTGCCCTTAGCATCATCTGCCGTAGTTTGCGCTCTGTAGCCTCCGTGGGTTGCTGACTTTTGTAAAGAATTTGCAAAATTTTATTATTTAAATTAAAAAAAAAAATAATATTTTTTATATAAAAAATAAAAAACTTTAAATAATTAAAACAAAAAATTTTTATAAAATTATATTTGTTTTTTTTTGTTTTGTTTGTTTTTAAAAAACTTAAATCTAACAATATGAAGAGAAAATCTTAAAAAAATGTTTAAAAATTAATAAAATTCGGAAAATCGAGCAAAGATAAAATAAAAATATTTCAAAGTTTAGCAAAATAAATAAAAATTAAATTAGCATTCTTTTTATTTTTACTATAAAAAATTGTTTTGAGTTTTATTTTTTTTATATATTTATTTCTTTTAGTATAAAATATTTACTAATTTCTGTAATAAAAATATATTTTAAATATGTGTATGTATTATTATTATATTACCCTTTTTCTTAAATGTGTATTTAATTGTTTATAATTGTCATTTAATTTCTTTATGTATACCACTTTTTTCATTCTTAAAATAGCTTTCGTTTAAATATCATACTTAAACATTTCCGCAAATCTTCTTTCATAACACATAACCACCATTATTGATGAGCAGATATTTTGGATACCACCACCACGGATATGACGCTGTAAGACAAATATGCTTAACACAGCAATTGAATTGAGTTTTCTTTCATTTTTGGCCTCAAATTTCTCATTCATTACCCATTTCCTTTACTCCTTACCGGTTGCCGAAAAAATACAACAACAACAACAACAACAGAAAGAAAACACAACAAACAAGCCCAGACTTTTGAATTGTTTATAAATTATTGCCGTCAAATTGTCATTTTGCCATGCGTTGGCATTCATTAAAGTATTTATTTATTTATATTTTATGAAATTTTTAAAATAACACAAAAATAACGAAAAGAAAGAAATTCGGTAAAAAATATGGAATTGGGATATTTTTATTTTAAATGATATAACGAAATTCCGCTATAAATGGAGAGGCTATGGCGTAAACATTGTTCATGTCAAAGAAATTTTTTGTTGCATACTCTTAAGGAAAATAACTTTCACCAATTTTAATGGGTGTTTCGATGGCTAACATATTTCAATGGGACATTTTAGACTACTGCAGACTATACGATGACAAAGGAATATGGAATTGCAGACAAAATTCGATGCTCATTAGATTAAAACTCTCATAAGATTTGTCACTTTAAACTATAGAATTCCAAATACATGAAACGAAACAAATATTCCAAGTTTTACACTGGCTGCAACATGTCTAGGGTCTAATATGGTGATACGCAAATGCGGAGATCGAATAGCAGAAACACAATGGACTCGTAGCTTTCCATGAGGAATATGTTAATTCTTGGAATCTTAAAATATTTATTATTATCCAGAAAAGAGTTCCTTCTTGAAATCTTTTTTTTTATCAAATTTTCTAAAAAATTTCCGCCTTTGATATTTAAGCCCCTAAAAGTATGCTTTTTTATAGATTTTTTAATAACATCACCATATGATTTTAAATCAAAAAGTTTTAAAAAATTTGGTCGAAATGTTAACCGGATTACAGTTTCTGGGATTCCATCCCTTCATCAATATAAATTTCTTTAAAAAAAAATTAAAAAACCTTATAATTCTTCACCACCTTTTTTTATAAATGTTATACATTATGTTATAAATGTTTATAATGTTGTATAATTTTCCATTTCTCAACTTCTATAAAATATATTCCCATTCCCAAGAAACATCAATCATATTTTCCCATTAAATCACAACTAATTTTTTCTTTCAACTTTTTTCCATTTCCAGTTCTAATCCAATATGAAGGCTGAGGATAAAACTGCCATACCCAGAGTACGCATTGCGGTTATTGGCCATGCTGATGTAGGAAAATCAGGTAAGTCTCCATATTCCAGACTGCTTTCTCCTCAAATTGCTGTCAATCATAGTTGTTGGTGCTGTGGTTGTTGTTTTTCTTTTCATTTTTTGGTCTACGAACACTTGTGTGGGTGGTAGACTAGTACTGTTAGTGATTGACGTTTTTCTCAAAAATTTTAAAACACTTAAATACTCTTATACAATAACATCATATGCAATACTACCTATGCACCAGAGGCATTTGGAGACAAAGTATTATGCAAAGTTAGGGAAATGCAAAGAGAAATGATGCAATTGTATGTAACAACATACAATTGCATCATCTCTCATTTAGTTGAACAAGAAACCTGAACATGAACTGTGGAAACTAGAAATATTGGGGGTTTTGGTAGAGCAATGACACCTTGGTCTTGGGCTTTTGGGGGAGAAAATGGTATTTCTCGATTGCGAAAAGGGGATATCAAATGCTTGTTCTTCAATATTTGAAATGCAAAATCAACAAAATTTTAAGGTACATTTTAAGGTATTCTAAGGTGAAATTGCAAAGGGATGTGCTGTTGTATAATTGGAATTTATTTTTAGATTTTGGAAAGAAAATTGCATAAATTAAGTGAAAATAGAAACACATGTATTCAGGTAGACGAATATTTTTATATTCCTTAAAAAGGAGTGGCTTGAGATGCACAAGAGGACAAACAGCCCTATATAGGAGCTACAGCCATGGTTAAATGAGATATTTTGGCTAAAATTAAAAAAAAAATGTTAGTTGGATTTCCAAGTAAATGGTCTCACGGCATATTTAACGAAATTGTCTAGGAAATAATCTCCAATATTTCTCATTGAGATCTATAGACAAATTTTAATTCTATTTTTATTCAAAAATGTAACTTCAACAAAAAAGCCTTAAAAAAGTAAAATGGCGTTAAATTTAGCCGAACTTTGGATATATAACCCGGGTATATATGTTAACCAACTTTCGTCATAGTCCTGTGAAAAATGCATAATTTATGCCCCCATAGCAGCTATATCGAAATATAGTCCGATTTGGAACTAATTCGACACGAATATTGAATGGTCTAATAAGTGCAAGTCATTGCAAATCAATTCTGTATAACAAAATTTCTGATCTTTTTAGTAGCTATATCTAAAAATAAAGCGATCTGAACCATATACCACACGAATATCGAAAAGCCTAACATAAGTCACCATGTCAAATTTCAGCGAAATTGGATTATAAATGTGCCTTTTATGGGGCCTAGACTTTAAATCGAGAGATCAGTTTATATGACAGCTATATCCAAATCTGGACCGATCTGGGCCAAATTGAAGAAGAATGTCGAGAGGCCCAACCTAACTCAATGTCCCAAATTTTGTCCAAATCGGACAATAAATACGCCTTTTATGTGCCCAATACCCTTAATCGAGAGATCGGTCTATATAGCAGCTATATCCAAATCTGGACCAATCTGGGTCAAATTACAGATAGTTTTCGAAGAGCCTAACGCAACTCACTGTCACAAATTTCGGTGAAATCGGACAATCAATGCGCCTTTTATGGGCCCAAGGTCGTATACCGAGAGATTGGTCTATATGGCAGCTGGACCGATCTGAGCCAAATTCAAGACGAATGTTGAAGAGCTTAACACAACTCACTGTCCCAAATTTCGCCTAAATGCTTTTTTCAGACGGACGGACGGACAGACGGACGGACAGACGGACGGACAGATGGACGGACAGACGGACGGACAGATAGACGGACGTACGGACAGATAGACGGACGGACGGACAGACGAACGCACAGACGGACGGACGGACGGAAAGATGGACAGACGGATGTTCGGACAGACGGTCGGACAGATGGACGGACAGACGGATGAACAGACGGAGGGACAGGCGGACGGACATGTCTAGATCGTCTTAGATTTTTACGCTAATCAAGAATATATATACTTTATGGGGTCGGAAATGGATATTTCGATCTGTTGCAAACGGAATGACAAAATGAATATGCCCCCATCCTTCGGTGGTGGGTGCAAAAATCCAAAAAAATCAAAATAAATGTCTATGAAAATATCTATAAATATAAAAAAATTATAGAAAAATTCATTTGTACCAAATATCCCTTGAAAATTTCATTAAGGAACAGCAGATACTCCTCTCATATCAATGAGGGCGGTCCGATTAAAGTTAAAGCTCAATGATAAGAGCCTACGTTTTTATGCGCAGTCCAAACGGCGTGTCCCATAGCGACACCACTAGGTAGAGAAATTTTAACATGGCAGGATACGTTACAAATTTATCCAGCATTAGTAAGGGGATAAGCACCGATGAAAATTTTGTTGATGTTCACTCTGGGATTTGAGCCCAGGCGTTTGGCGTCATAGGCGGACACACCAGTTCAGTTTGTTTTTTTTTTTTTAATATTTTCATCAATTTAAATTCCAACAAGGCTATTCTGGAATTTCACATCAAACACAATCACCACTGATCTTCTTACACCTCTGGATAATAAATTTTACAATTTTGGTGGTTTTTACCTTCTCTCGTTTAATGTTTTGTTGATAATTAACCCAAGCACAAACATGAGAAAAATACTGCAAAAACTGCATTACCATTTTGTTATAGAGCAAGTGGGGTATGTGGGGGGCAAGGAGGAGAAATTGCAGCGCAAGAGTTTGTAGTGATAAAGACACACAAACACTTGGTCGACAGTGTAAATAAACATAGTCTATAAAGAATAATGAAAACATGAAACATTTTTTAGGGGAAAAAAATGTTCAGATGTTGCCATAACAAGTGGCCAAGAACCTGGCAAAAAAAAAGAACTAAGAATGGAATCTATTGCAACATGTAAGTACGAGTAGTAAAAAAACAACAAACAATTGAAAACAGCAGGTGTTGCTTTAAGGAATTTTAATGTTAAACATCCAACATCTCAATGACTTTTGGGCAACATATAATTGTCTTTGTTTTAAGGCCATGGCGGAGTTAAGTAATAGGTTATTGGGGAAGGGCAAATATTAAAGCAACGAATTTTTAGGAATTATATTTTTTTTTTAAATAAAATTAAGCAAACCTCTTTTAATGAGTTTCTAAACTTTTCATTATTTGAGTTGAAATAATTTTTTTTTTTTTTTTTTGAGAATATCAAAACATCCACCTACCAACAGATAAACAGACACATACACAAAAATGCCATAAAAACCAAATGATCAGAATTTTATGTTTAAGTGGGTCGTCGCCGGCCATTTGTTTTGCTGGTCTAGAGTTGTAATGCCAGAGCTTTTCTTCTTTATTCGATTGGCCTGTAGTTTTCAATATATTCACATTTTTGTATTGTTGTTTTTTTTTTTTTTTTTGGTTATTCCACTTCAGGTTTATGGCTGGCTATGGCCAAATAAGAGTGTGAACTATAAGGCAAAGTGTATATGAATTGAGTTTATATGGGATTTGAATTTTTGTGGGCATATATATGCATGAAATTTTTTTCTCAAAAACAAATGTTATTCAGGTCAAAGCTTACATTTTTTTACTTTTTTTCAAAAAACTGAGTATGAGTGTCTTGTCGGCTATTATTCCTTATGAAAATTAATGTACTATTTTGCATACTAATCTCTGGTATTTCAAGGCATTAGTTTAAGCACCATCAGTATGGAAAAGGAAAATGAATATGAAGTTAAATTTTCAATTCATTAATTTGTTTAAACATTTAACCATAACTCATTTGTAAGAGTATTTAGACCACAATTTTTCTTAAGGCAGCATACAATGTTGGTTTTTTTCTAATTTTTAGTTATTTATAAATGTTTTGCTACACATGTTGTAGACGTTATTTTTCACTGTCATGGGGAAAAATTTTATGCTGTTGCGTTGAGAACTTTTTGGGATATTAAGAGTTTTTAGCAATGAGATATGAAATATTAAGCAATTACTGATATTTGATAAAAAAATCCAAGGATCTGTAGATTAAGCTATAAGCTTTAAGCTTTTTAATAATCAAATCTTTTTGATTAACATAATTCTTATGGTTATAAGATCGACTGCAATTTGGAGAAAAAACAACTAAAAACAAGGTAAAAAGCATTCTAAGTTCGGCCAGGTAGAATCTTATATACCCTCCACCATAGATCGCATTTGTCGAGTTCTTTTACCGATATCTCTTTTTAGGAAAACAAAGGATAAAAGATAAGAATTGCTATAATACTGGAGCTATGTCAAGTTATGGTCCGGTCTAAACTGAATGTTGGAGACCATAGTAGAAGTCATTGTTTAAAATTTCAAGCAATTCGAGTAAGAATTGTGCCCCTTAGGGTCCCAAGAAGTAATATAGAGAGATTGGTTTATATGGGAGCTGTATCAGGCTATAAACCGATTCGAACCATATTTGACACGTATGTTGAAGGTCATGGGAGAAGCCGTTGTACTAATTTCAACCAAATCGGATAATAATTACGCCCTTTGGAGGCTCAAGAAGTCAAGATCCAAGATCGGTTTATATGGCAGCTATATCAGGATATGGACCGATTTGAAACATATTTGGCACAGTTATTGGAAGTCATAAAAAACATCTCGTGCAAAATTTCAGCCGAATCGGATAAGAATTGTGCCCTCTAGTGGCTCAAGAAATCAAGACCCCAGATCGGTTTATATGGCATCTCCACCAAAACATGGACCGATAATCCCAACTGACCTACACAAATAAGAAGTATTTGTGCAAAATTTCAAGCGGCTAGCTTTACTCCTTCGAAAGTTAACGTGCTTTCGACAGACAGACAGACTGTCGGACGGACAGACGGACGGACGGACAGACGGTCGGACGGACATGGCTAAATCAACTTAAAATGTCATGACGAACCAGAATATATATACTTTATGGGGTCTTAGTCGAATATTTTGAAGAGTTACAAACAGAATGACGAAATTAGTATACCCCATCCTATGGTGGAGGGTATAAAAATTTAAAAAAAAAATTTAAACCATGGCTTCCGTTTGCACATTTTAGCTAGGCAGCTACATTCAAATATAAGTTGTTATGTCTCATGAGTAAGTGTGAGTCTTATTCCTTTAGACATTATAGGAATAAGAGAAAGAGATGCTCGACTTAGAATTCAAATAGTATGCCTTATGGGGCAGTGTATAGTACTTTGAGATGTAACCAATTAAATGGTGAAACTAATACACTCGCTATCATAAAGCTCGAGAGTAAAAACTGCTACTAAAGTCTCCTTATTAATTCCTTATTAATTTACTTCAAATTTCATATTATTTTTTGCCTATTATTGATTTTTTTCAATTAATCTGCTTACCAGCAAGACAAAGAAATTTGTAATGCTCAATTGTTCTTTTGCAAAATTATTTCTAGGGTCATTGGTCTTCGTTTTGTTTATATCCCTGTTAGCCTATTTCCAAATGCAACAATTATTTGGGAATTTGGCCAACAAACTTTTACAATTCAATTTCCATAACACCACACATAAAGTCATTCACCTATTTTGCTGAAAAACCTCCAAAACGAAATTTAAAATGATTTCATGCCAATTTCAGTTGTAAAATGAATCTGTTATAATGATATTTCCCTCCAAACCAAACCAAAAAACAAAAACACGTTAGCAACCAGAGAGATAGCCAATTACCGGCCTAATTTTCGTAAAACAATGACCCCATAAAAATGAAATTTGCAAATTCATTAAAGAAAAATTTAATTGAGCCGTAAAACAGAAGCGTATGATGGAAAATTTTGTATGGATGAATACTGTGTCCATTTCTGGAAATGTCAGTGAACCTAAGTCGTAACATCCAGTACCCACACATGCTTGGCCAGTTGTCTGGCTTAATAAAGTCCCCTAAACCTCCCGCACTATGAAGTGCAATTAAAATGGCCAAAAAATCGATTGTTTATGGTTTTGCCATGAAAAGGATGTTATGCTTCAGCAACAGAAGCAGCACTAGCTTTCATCCACATAATCAGAGTTCTAAGCAACCAACATTAATATTCAATTTGAATAACAATAACTAAAATGGCAATGCTGTTGACATGCTTTGACAATAAGAGTAATAACCTTCAGCAGCAGTCAGTCAATGTCACATATGGTGCAAACATAAGAAAGGAAAGTTTCCATAATAGAAAAGAAATAGTTAATAATAATTTATGCAGAAAAATGTATGAAAAAAATAAAACAAACAAAAAATTAAATAAAATAAAATAAAATAAAATAAAATAAAATAAAATAAAATAAAATAAAATAAAATAAAATAAAATAAAATAAAATAAAAAAAAATAAAATAAAATAAAATAAAATAAAATAAAATAAAATAAAATAAAATAAAATAAAATAAAATAAAATAAAATAAAATAAAATAAAATAAAATAAAATAAAATAAAATAAAATAAAATAAAATAAAATAAAATAAAATAAAATAAAATAAAATAAAATAAAATAAAATAAAATAAAATAAAATAAAATAAAATAAAATAAAATAAAATGAAATGATATGAAATGACATGAAATGATATGATATGAAATGATATGAAATGATATGAAATGATATGAAATGATATGAAATGATATGAAATGATATAAAATGATATGAAATGATATGAAATGATATGAAATGATATGAAATGATATGAAATGATATGAAATGATATGAAATCATATGAAATGATATGAAATGATATGAAATGATATGAAATGATATGAAATGACATGAAATGATATGAAATGATATGAAATGATATGAAAAGATATGAAATAAAATAAAATTAAATAAAATTAAATGAAATGGAATGAAATGAAATAAAATAAAATATAACAAAATAAAATAAATATATTTTAAGCCCGTCTGTCGAAACCTAGCCATCTTTTAAACAAATTAAGCTAGCAACTTGAAATTGTTCACAAGTTTTTAATTTTTGTACATCGGCTAGGGATGTAATCTGCCGATTTGAATTCTTGAGTATCTACAAGGCATAATTATTATACGATTTGACTGAATATTTACCTATAAGTTTAGGCATATAAGACTTATTTTAATTAAACTCAATTTTTATTTAAAGATCTATATATAGTAAAAAAAAAATACAATTTCAAAAATATAAACTATATTAAATTTGCGCCAAATTACCCACCTTAATATTCCCCTTCGAATAAATTGCGTTTCATATATTATGAATACCATACATCGCCAAAGGAGGCCACAACCTTTGAATAGCTACTCGTATTGCGTCAACGCTAGTTAGGCATAGTTATGAGTAGTAATGTAATTTTTAAACGAATTATGATAGGAGTAAGTCATCACAGAAAGTATATAACGTCGCCATAGCAGGTGTAGTAAAATAAAAAAAATCTTATGGACATACATTGCGTGGATAGTGAACTCTAGAAAGAGAATAGGACGTTGGTGTAAGTGCAAGCCATAAAAATATACATTGCTGAGGATTATACGCATCTAAATGGCTATATAGTCATTGAGAGAAACAATCTTCCTCAATATATTTACACCATTTTATTTTCTTTGGACAAAAGAAAACTTAAATTTGCATGCCACAAAATATCTCATAACATACCTTCATAAAATCTCAATTTTTTTAATAATTGGATTCTAGGATCTTACTATAAATACCAAAAAAAAATGCCAATGCAATTTTTATGTTAGAATCCTTATTCAACCAAACCTCCCCTCTGCTTACTGACACTATTATAGCAATTATTGAAAACAAATAATAATATTTTTATACCCACCACCGAAGGATGGGGGTATATTCATTTTGTCATTCCGTTTGCAACACATCGAAATATCCATTTCCGACCCTATAAAGTATATATATTCTTGATCAGCGTGAAAATCTAAGACGATCTAGACATGTCCGTCCGTCTGTCCGTCTGTCTGTTGAAATCACGCTACAGTCTTTAAAAATTGAGATATTGAGCTGAAATTTTGCACAGATTCTTTTTTTGTCCATAAGCAGGTTAAGTTCGAAGATGGGCTATATCGGACCATATCTTGATATAGCCCCCATATAGACCGATCCGCCGATTTAGGGTCTTAGGCCCATAAAAGCCACATTTTTTATCCGATTTTGCTGAAATTTGGGACAGTGAGTTGCGTTGGGCCTTTCGACATTCTTCGCCAATTTGGCTCAGATCGGTCCAAATTTGGATATAGCTGCCATATAGACCGATCCTCAGATTTAGGGTCTTAGGCCCATAAAATCCACATTTTATATCCGATTTGGATGAAATTTGGCACAGTGAGTTGTGTTAGGCCCTTCAACATTCCTCGTCAATTTGGCTTAGATCGGTTCAGATTTGGATATAGCTGCCATATAGACCGATCTTCCGATTTATGGTCTTAGGCCCATAAAAGCCACATTTATTATCCGATTTTGCTGAAATTTGGGACAGTGAGTTGCATTGAGCCCTTCGACATCCTTCGTCAATTTGGTCCAGATCGGGCTAAATTTGGATATAGCTGCCATATAGACCGATCCTCCGATTTATGGTCTTAGGCCCATAAAAGCCACATTTATTATCCGATTTTGCTGAAATTTGGGACAGTGAGTTGCGATGAGCCTTTCGACATCCTTCGTCAATTTGGCCCAGATCCGTCTAAATTTGGATATAGCTGCCATATAGACCGATCCTCCGATTTATGGTTATACTCCCATAAAAGCCACATTTATTATCCGATTTTGCTGAAATTTGGGACAGTGAGTTGCGTTGAGCCCTTCGACATTCTTCGTCAATTTGGCCCAGATCGGTTCAAATTTGGATATAGCTGCCATATAGACCGATCCTCCGATTTAAGGTCTTAAGCCCATAAAAGCCACATTTATTATCCGATTTTGCTGAAATTTGGGACAGTGATTTGCCTTAGGCCCTTCGATATCTTTCTTCTATTTGGCCCTGATCGGTCCAGATTTGGATATAGCTGCCATATAGACCGATCTTTCGATTTAAGGTTTTGGGCTCATAAAAAGCGCATTTATTGTCCGATGTCGCCGAAATTTGGGACAATGACTTGTGTTGGGCCCTTCGATATTTGTCTTCAATTTGGCTCAGATCGGTCCAGATTTGGATATAGCTGCCATATAGACCGATCTCTCGGTTGAACAATGACTTGTAGTTATAAGCATTTGGTCTAAATCGGATGATATCTATAGAGCTGCTATGGGGCTTAAGGTATGCATTTTTCACTGGATTTTGACGAAATGTGGTTCACATATATACCCGAGGTGGTGGGTATCCAAAGTCGGCCCGGCCGAACTTAACGCCTTCTTACTTGTTTATATTGCTTCACTGCATTGAATTGCATTGAAACCGTTGCCAGTGTGTCTGCCAAGAAATGTCCTTATTTCTTGAGAGGTTCTTTAGATGCCTCTTCTTGCTTTCTTTCACTCACAAGGTATAAATAAGTAAATCTGTAAATCAATCAAATGAAAAAAAAAGTATGTGATATTCTAGAATGAAAAATAATAACTAATAACATCATGATGGAAATGCATTATGATAGCAAATGAAGAGCAAACAAACAGGGGTGCTAAGAAGGCACACTTCTCTATTTCTGTGCATATCTTGATTGCAAAAGAAAAATCCAATCTTATGAATCAAATCTTAAAAGTGAAATTTCCCCACAATCATGAAGAATAACTATGACAAATACAATTACGACATGGCTTTAAAGAATCTATAATTAAAATTTAAAAAAAGAAAATAAAACGAAATGAAATGAGAGAAACCATAGGTGGTTTTTGAATTATTTCAAATGGGGAAAAGGATATTCTTTTAGCCAACACATGGCATAAGGCCAAAAATATGTCGCACGAATAGCGTCATCTTTTGTATAAATCAATTTGCAATGTCAGCCTTTTTTACCTTAAACAACTGTCGGCTGGCATGAATAATCATTTTATTGTACGATAAAATGTTCCAACAACATTCCTTGTTCTACTGTAAGGTAAACATTTCTAATTTAATTAAAAATTTATGTTCCATTTGTAATGTAATGAAAGTTTATTAACGACATATAAATGACATTAACAACAAATAAAATAACACACTTTCTTTGGTTTATTTACACAAAGCTAAAGCAGACACTTGTTGTATGCCTTTGTGTTGATAGATATTTTAGAAACCATGAATGAATACGAAATGTTTATACGAAATAGTACAATTCTATTTTAATTGAAATAATTATAAGGCCAACACACTTAAAGAGCAGGTGTTTTCTGTTTCATTTGCTCCCTAGGGATTTTCCAACAATTTAAATGGCTGTTTTTGCAAGTAATGAATGAATATGAATATGTACCAGCTGTTGAAATTTCATAGAAATGAAGAAGGAAGTTTTAAAAAATTTTCCAGAATATTATAAATCATTTAATATATGGTTTAATGAATTGTTATTTAACATGTGTTTTGGAATCAATTGACATAAATTTAAAGACTTTGCCTTAAAAGGAAATAATATTTATATTATTACTCATTGAATTATTGAGGACTTTGTTTTAAGAGTAAATAATAATCAAGTCAGTTTAGTCATGCTATCAAAATTAATGTTTTTCCTCTGCACACATGAGCTACTTTAAAATATTTCAAAGCAAAACAAAAACAAAAATTAAAAAATCTCAATAAAAGCTCTATATGAATTCATATTTGTTTACAGTACACAAATTCATATAGAATTAATGAAAAAGAGGAAGTTATAATAAATTAAATTTCCCAGAATGTTATAAAATATTACACATATGGTTACATTAACTTCCATGAAACCAATGTTTTAACATCAACTTAAGCCTTCCTTTCAAATGAAAAAATACCAACGAAGGCCCCACATCCACAAATTTCTGATGAAGACCCCCTTAATCAAGAAGTCGAAACGAGTCACTCTATGGTCGGTGTTGTGGTATTTTATGACTTTACTTTTCCATTGCATAGAAATTCATCGACCATTAAGCTCATCTCGAAAGAGAAATCAAATAAAAAGATATTTATTTGGTAAGCCATTAATTTATTCCATTTTTTCGAGTAATAAAGTCTCTTTAGTTATGCTAGAAATATTCACATTTTTCACTACAAACATGAACTTCCCTAGAACATCCAAAAGAGATGCAAACCAAAATTCTAGATTAATTGTATTATTTGTGCAGTACACAAATTCATGTAAATGGACAAATAAAATTAAAAAAGTAATGTAAAAGTTCACATAAAAATATTCATCATTTCACATATGGTTAAAACATGTGCTTTTATATTATAATACTTCAAGAGACTTTCTTATAACGAAAAATATTTATTTTATAACTCATATAATTATTGTGAATTTTTTTATTGTAATAATAAAAAATTAAGTCATCTAAATTATTCTAGTAAACTGTAAGTTTTAGTAGTGCACACATGAACCATTTAAAATTATTTTAAAATAAAATAGAAATGCCTATCTAAAAATATAAATCAAAGTTCTAAATCAATTTTTTGTTTATACAGTACACTAGTTAAAAAGGGTTCCATGAACCCAAGATTAACTCAAATATTACCACATGCTGAATTTTAAAGTAATCATAAAGAGACTAGTGCAACAAGAACCCCAATTTTCAAAATCAATTACGTTGGACAATTTTTCAGATCATTGTTTTACAGTACAAATATGCTTAACAATGGTATGTTGAAATGTAGAAATAATTGGATTTAAATGAAAAAATAAAATTTTTGGTCACATTGCATATAAAAATATTTTATACAGTACGTTTGTAGTTTTTCTTCCACAACTATTGTTTTTCTAAGGTAAACATAGATTTATCTAAAATATTTAAGCATAATAAAAAAAGGTAATCTAGAAAGGTAATCTAATCTATAAAACAATTAGTTGTTTATACAGTACATTAAAGTAAAATCCATAAACCATACATTTAAATAAAATCCATTAATTCAAAAAGATAATTTAATCAAATTATGTCACATATAAAAATAGTTTATACAGTACTTTTGTAATTGTTCTAACACAACTATTGTTTTTCTACAGTACACATAGATTTCTCTAAAATATTTTACATTTAAAAAAATCCATAAACCAAACATTAACATAAAATCCATTTACCATTTACATAGGCACCCAAGTGTGGATGTCCTGATTTTAAAGCAATGCTTAAAAAGTCATTAATTGTGTTTATACATTAACTCAGAAATTATCAATATTGTAACATTGTTTAAAAATAATGCCCAACAGGCGGGGAAAACTTTATCCTCATTTGCCGCAATCAGTACATTATGACTAGTTTTGGGATACTTTTTAAGTATACAGTAGAAAAATGTTATTACTGCAACGATGGTTTTAAATATTGTCATATTAAGATCCCATATACAAAATGAACATAAAAGACATCATTTATTTATACAGTACTTTTAGGTACAACTTTTATACATACAAATATATATTTCTTTAGACTTCTTGACTTTTGATGCAATACCTAAACTAGAATCAAAAGAACCAAAAAATACGAAATTATTTGTTTTCTTCATACAGTACACATATTAAATTGAGTTCTTTGTACACCCAGATCAAAGCAAATATCATCAATATTATAAAATTTAGAAACACAAACACAAAATTCCCTTTTTTTAAATAATGTTATACCAGCAAGTAAAACATGACCTCAGTTTACACATATCAATTTCAGCAAAGATTTTTTGATTAGTTATATTTCTGTTTACAGTACTACAAAACCAACATTCTATTAGCCAATAGTATATTATGACTTTGAAATATTTTGAATAAGTTAGAAACACACAATGAAACATCGGAAATCTGGTTCATATGTTTATACAGTACAATGGTTTTGTAAAAAGAAATAGAAAAACATTTGGAAACATAATTTTTTTCAAATGGCATCCTTTCCTTAACGAATATATTTTATTTATTTTATTACTTTACTTTGATTGGCTATGGCATTTTTATTTTATTTTATTTTATACAGTACCTAAATTTATACAGTGGTGTACAGTACTTAAAAGTACTGTATAAATAGAGAAAACTGCAATAAAAAAATGGAATGTGATGCTATTTGAATGAAATTGGAAATTGCCATTTTGTTTAATAATTTATTTAAACTTTTTACAAATCTATCTAATATTATATTATAACTACTAATGCTGGCGACATTTGTGAGTTACTGTACCATTTGGTATGGCAACCATGCAAAAACTTCTTCCTAAAGAGGTATCGCACTACGGCACGCCGTTCGGACTCGGCTATAAAAAGAGGGTCCCTTATCATTGAGCTTAAAACTTGAATCGGACAGCATTCATTGATATGTGAGAAGTTTGCCCCTGTTCCTCAGTGGAATATTGATGGGCAAATTTGCAATATGCATTACAGTACGGATTTGTATGCAAAATGGAAATTTTGCCATCTATATTTGGCAATGTCACCGTATTGTGTAATAATATTTTGCTTTTTGATGTTCCTCAGGCATTTTATTATTACAAAATGAAATGTTATTGCAAAATATCAACGCATTCTCCAAACAAAGGATGACAAAATTTCGACTTAGCCTAAAAATTTATATTATTATACTGTAATATAAAGTAAACAAAAAACATCTTTTCATACATCCATATCGCAATTATTGAATAAAAATTATTACATGTTATCGCTTGTTCAATCAATGAGATATATTTTGTAATCTTTTCAATTTTTAACAAAGAAAAGTAATAACCTTGCCAAATGTTTCTCTTGCATAAAAGTATGGATTGGCAAAAATATTTTCTACACACAAAAACCAAGTAAAATACAAAGTTTTTTCAAAAAGACTAGAAAGGTAAAAACATGGGATCATTTGTCAGGGAGGGGGGGAGTGGAGAGTGGTATTGTTAGTACCAATATGTGTTATATGTTTACCTTACAGCTTCACCGTTACGCACACGCTATTCACCATTTGTTTTGTTTTTCTTCTTTTTTCATGAAACTTTTTTGTGCGCCATATTTCTTAGAATCTAAAATTTCACTCACTTAAAGAATTCTTATATGAAACCATCTAACTGGATTGTTAGTTAGTCAATGCCATAATTCCTCTTATGCTGCAACCAGACAAACAATGCAATGAAATCTGGTAATGGTTAGAAAGTTATAACGACTTATGAGGTTCAATAGTAGGAAACCTGAGAAGTGATTGATGTGAATTCTAAGAAATGGCAATGGACATTGAAAATATATAAGTTGGCTTAAGGATTTAAACAAAACAAATCTTAGTACTGTTATAGACAGGGGGTTATGCATAGAAAAGGTAAATCTTAGAAAAAAACAAATAAAAATATAAACTAACTTAAATAAAGATTTAAATTTTAAAGGTTAAAAGTAAGACGATTTTGGCTTAGAAATGAAAAAACAAAACCAAAAACTTTAAATGTATGTACAGCACCTTGCAATATATTCAATTTGACTATACTCCCTTTGTGGTGTGAGGCTAAAGCAAGATCGGAAATGTGTTCACTCCATGCACCGATAACACCTCACCGACATGAAGGCGGTTCTGATGATGGATGTGGTTCTGGCAAACCGAATAGAACCAGGGTCCGGGCTTCTTTTCAATCCCGGCACGGAACAGAAGCGTGCGGAAAAGGTACACTATATAAGAAAAATACTTTATAATTATGCTTAAACTTGTTTTGAACATCACTTATTTATATGAAGGAAGTATTTCTGTTATACTGTACTTCTTCCGGAGCTTTGGTACAATTTCATTTTTGTACTGTATTATATTCGTTTTGTCTTTCAAAATAAATATTTTCACTTTTAACCACATCACAATTCGCTTTTCATTCTTCCTTGTATTTAATGAATGAAATCGAATATTTATACGCATGCAAAAAATAAAATCAGTGGGCGAGGACAAAACAAGCAGTAATCTCCTTTAAACCACAAGCCATAAGGCAGAAAAGCCCATTAAAATTATTTACGATTTACATAAATAAAAATCAATAAAAGTATGTAGGAAGCAAGTGGTAAATGAGGTAAAGCACATCAGGCCAACTGAAACCAATAAATTCAAAAACAATCTTCAAGTTCATATATTATCTTTAAATGGGCCTTAATGAGTGATGGTGGAGGAAGTACGAATGAGTGAAAAACAAAATGGCAGAGGTGCAGACGGATTTATCAAAGGTGACATTAACATAGCCATGGGGGCAATAATATTAAATGTCTGAATAACTTAAAAACCAAAAGAATGGGAGTTCAAACTTCATAGCTTAAGGAGGAGGCATAATATATGATTTATTCTTTCTTAATTTTAAAATTTTATAGCTTCTTAAAACATTTAGGTCATTTCTATAGCTCTTGGTTTTGACTCTCTTATAGGTCTTATTAGATCTGTTTTTATTTTACTTTGGCTCATACCAAAACTTCAGCGATTACTTATGAATAAATGCATAAACACCCTTTCACGCATAAATAATCCAACAATACATTGTTGAAAAATTAATTTATAATTAATTGTATTAAAAAAATACATGCAGAACAAGAAAAAAATCTTAAAAACAACAGCAACACCACCACCTTACAAAAATCTTTATTATTTATGCCAATTGTTTTTTCCCCCATCTGTGACAAAGTAAGCCACATTACCAATTAATGTCTTGCCTTTTTCTGCCATTCACTATTTATTGCAGCACTCACAGTACGCTATCTGACGGG
Source organism: Stomoxys calcitrans (assembly GCF_963082655.1). NCBI lineage: Eukaryota > Metazoa > Arthropoda > Insecta > Diptera > Muscidae > Stomoxys > Stomoxys calcitrans. Next base: position 11,829,461 of record NC_081554.1, on the reverse strand, counting down.
ACGCTTCATTGGTGAATATCGCTCAAATACAGATTTGTTATACAATAAAACCATCACATTGGAGACCGGACTGACGGAAGTGGAAATTGTCGATGTGTATGCCGGAAGTGTGGATGGCGATGAACAAAATGAATTTCCCATGGAACAGGTGAGGCAATTATAAACAGGCACATGTAAAAAGACAAAAAAAAAACTATTCGTTTAATAAAAAAAAATTGATGATAGCACAAATTGAAAGGCATCAGTATTGCTTTAAAGGCCCTTAAGTTCTTTTCCTTATGGCACCTTTTAATAATAAAGGAACTAAAACAAAAAAGTAATCTTTGTAAAGAATTTTTTTTTTTTGTTCTATTCTTCTACCTCACACGTTTTGTTGGCATCTTTATGGAAAATCCAATAGTTTAAGTGCTACAAATCATTTGAATAATAAAATGTTTGCACATTTCTTTTAGTTCGATGAACCTTGAATATATTAAAAGCTTTTTGGTTTTACATTGTAAATAGAATAGGGGATATTAAATAGCTTTGATAGAATGAATCAAATTAAAAAGTTATTTTTTATTTTGCAAATGCAAATTTGCCCATTAACATTCCATTAAGGAACAGGGGCAAACTTCTCACATATCAGTGAGTATTGTTCGATGCAAGTTTTAAGCTCAGTGATAAGGGAATTTGTTTTCATAGTCAAGTCCAAAGGGCGTGCTGCAGTGCAAGACCTCTTTGGGGAAAAGTTTTTACATGGCAAATTATTATTTATTTTATTTTATTTTAATTTTTTTATTTAATTTTCATTTTATTTTATTTTATTTCATTTTGTTTTACTTTATTTTATTTTATTTTATTTTAATTTTTTTATTTAATTTTCATTTTATTTTATTTTATTTTATTTTATTTTATTTTATTCTATTTTATTTTATTTTATTATATCTTTAAATTATTCATGTACATGATCACATGATCTCTTTTATTATTAATAGATTTTTTTATAGTTTTTGTTGTTTATTACAGTTTTAAAAATTAACATCTAAACACTTCAATGAATCTAAAATTGCAAAAATGTATTTAAAAATGCAACCTAAAATCTCAAAAATGTGTTTAACATTCATAAAATTGTATTTTATATCATAGGAGGTAACAACAGCTGCATATGCATAGCTATAAAATTTCTTAAAAATTTTAAATGTGTGATGTGTTGGCCAATTTTGCAACTCAACTCGCTGCCTTGGCAATAACCTAATTAAAATGGCATGAATTATGGCAAATTCTTAAATATGTTATTGACATTTTTTCTCTGGTATGTGATGTGAGATGCTAATCAGATTTTTTTTTGTTTTAATTTTGTGCAATGATATTTAAAATTAGTTTTTATGAAGAATATTGCGTGCACACTAATTGGCATTCAATTGGAAAGCGCATATATATAACATTATATATTTTACATTTGAATAATTTTTATTGAATGTTTTTAATTGAATTCACGACACATGTTCCACATATATGATTAGGTCATATCATACTAAATATTCATTAGGTCTATGATGTGACTGTTTTATTGTTAATTAATGTGGAAAGGTTCAAAAAGATTTAAAAACTCTTTTTTTCGTAGTTTTTCATATGATTAGTCCAAAATAAGCCGCAAATAAAAGTAAAGATCGATACATAGTCAGCAGCAAGTAAAGGCTATGGGACTGGGTGATGTATACTTATTAAATACTACGTATACGACATATGGAAAAGAAAACAGTGTCGAATCAAATCACAATAGATGAATCAATATTGATTCTATGGATAGATTAATCTCCGTAAAACTCCAAAGATTTCAATGAACTATGCAACTAAGCGAATACTTCATTAGATAACAAGGAAAAAATCACAATAAATAAAATGTCCAAAAAGACATGGTGTTTATATAAATACAAAGAAATGAAAACCTTGAAAATGTTTTTTCAAATCAAAATGATTAAAAAAATTGTAAAAAAAATTTATATAGGTTATTTATAATTAATATCGCTCATGTGTTTTTTTATATAAAATGGCTTATACGTCATGCTGGCTTAGTCACACCCAGACTTTTTCCATTTTGGTTTTATAATTTTTAAACAAATTTCATGAAATTTTCATGTTTTTTTCGGATCACGATGGGGAATTGCTTTACGCTTGTAACGAGTACTTCTGTCGCCTTATGCCGGACTACGTTATCAACGATACCGGCTAAAAACCCCAACCTGTATCACCCCTGGGGATTAATTCCACCTCGGGATCGTTTTCGCATTACTTCGATGCATTCCAGGTTGGCGTATACGTATTATTTTTAATCAGCTGATTTTATAAAGGAAAAACAGATGTAATAATACCTTATGGTGGCTTGATCACATTAAGACTAAGTCACATATGTCCTATAAATAAAGTCACTAATGCGCCATACTGGCTTGATGGCACATCATAGAATTTCTTCAAAAATACATATATGTCTCGTTAATTGGCTATCACAGAACGTTTGCTCCACTAGCCGAGCTCAGAATTGGAGATATTTTATTTAAAAACAAACAAAATATTAGACAAAGGCAAACATTTTGCGCTGCAGTTTGTCCACAATTTTTCAATATTAGTTCTTCAAATTTTATTAAAAAATAAAATTTTAATATTCTCCTATTCATTCATAACAAAAATTCCAGAAAATATTTCCCCTACCTCCAATATTGTTATTATATTTTCTTATAGCATAATATTTTCTTATTTTCCTTGCATTCAGTTGCCTTTTATTTCTCAATATCTTCATAATTTCCTTTAAACACATACATACACCCCCAAAAATTTCGAAAGAATTTTTCTTTTTTTAACAAAGTTTCATATTTTTCTCTCTTGCAGGTTCTTTGGGCTGATGCCTGCATGATCGTTTACAATATCACACAACGCACAAGCTTTGAATATGCGGCTAAATGTCTGGCCGAATTTAAATCACTGCAGAATGCACCCACAGCATATTTGGTGGGGAACAAAGCCGATTTGGATCATTTGAGAGAGGTAAGGGCACTCCACCTAATGAAAAAAAAAACTAAAATTAGAAACACTTGAAAATGAAAAGGTGAAAATTCTTTCTGAGAATAGTCAAAATTTTACTATTAAAAGATTACCATATTAACACCATGATTAGAGTCAAATTGTTTAAAGTGAAGTGGAGTTTTACTGCAGGAAATTAATTTTTGGGTTACCATAGGTCCCACATCCCCCAAAACACCAATGCATGACCTGCCTGGCCTTATGCACTCATTGGAGATTTATGCTTCTGCTTTTGGCCACTTAAACACACAAAATTTGGAAATTTCTAGGCGGGGAGAAACTGTTGACAGCGGCCATATAAGACAAATTTATGCATATCATTACGTAAGTTATGTGATAGGGAATTAGACAAATTTGGGCCATAAACTTTTGGTGCAACACATTTGAAGGGGGGAAAATTAGCGGTGTGAGGCCAATGTGATTATGGAATATGGGAATGTTTGGGGGGGGGGGGAATATTGATAATTGCCTAATGTTTTATCAAATGATGATGGCCCAATCGAACAATGGGCATTCTGTAAGTGAGGTAATTAATGGCATATTGAGTGCATTACTTAAAGTGTGTGTACATTGTTGTTGTTGTTTTGTGCAATTAAATAGATAAATGCATTTGGAGAAAAGTTAAGAGGAAAAAATAACATTGCTTAATATTTTTCCAATTGCTTAAACAATAAATGGAAATTAAAAAAATATAAGAAAAATGTGGAAAGTTTGTGAGCAGTAGAAATGTTGGATAAATGCAATATGCCAACCATTAAGAATGAAACAATTGTAAGTATTACGGGCAATAAAAATTCTCTATCGAACCACAATTTTATCAATAGTGAAAATAGAGGAATTTGAGAAGAATTCTTGAATGATAAAGAATTCTTTTATTAATTTTATATGATTTCCCAAATTTTTTTTTCTCATTTTTCTAAACTTGAAATTCATTGAATTTAAAAAATGTAAAATTTTTCATAATCTCTTTCAATTTTCGCAAATGGTTTTGGAATTGAAAAGAAATAGATAAAAAAATATCAAAAGTTTAAAATTAAAAAAAATCATAATAATTTTTCCTTTGAAAGGATTTTATATTTCAAAAGAAAAAATGTTTTCTATCAAAAAACTCTTAGAAACCTTCCCTCTTTCCAATCTTCAGAAAAAGAATGGATTCAAAAAAAAAAACTTGCAAATGAACTTTTCCCATTTCCTTCTCAAAATCCATATGGTAATATCATACACATTACCCAGAAGCCAGCATATCTTCCTACATTCCTATCTTCCTTGAAATTCCTTCTTAACAAACCATGGCTACAGTTATAACTGCGTATGACATAAATTCAAATGATTTGACATGACGATGTCTTTGTAATACCCGTTGGCTCAGTCATAACCCATTGATAACTTTGACATCGTCAAAAGTGCTGCATATCCGTGTCGATTTCAAACATCTGTCAGATGCACGTGCTAGGACAACGACTGGTATCAAGAACAAAACTAAATCAATGCTCATCTTAGCTATGGGGTCAATAATAAACAAAGAATAAATGAAGCGACATAATCCTGATATCCATATCTAGTTTAGAGGCGAACAAAGTCATTTCTTGACATTGCCAATCTGAATCGAAAGCTAAACGTGAATTTGCACATTTCTCTATAGCTAACATTGCAGCACTAACGAATTCATTCGACCAAAAGATCACGTTCGAGACATTTACTTGGAAAAGAAAATATAGCACGTTAAGCTTAAGGCATGTCCGCAGGTGATATGAATTATTATTACAAAGGATGTACTCGTGAATGAAAATCTGCTGGGCTTGGGGAAAACCAAAAATGATAAATAAACACATTTTTATATTCGTGACAATTCAAAGTTCAATATGGAGGAGATAGATTTAGAGGAGAAGGGAAAAGACAACAAAATATATAAATATAAAAGTAAAAAAATAAAATAAAATAAAATAAAATAAAATAAAATAAAATAAAATAAAATAAAATAAAATAAAATAAAATAAAATAAAATAAAATAAAATGAAATAAAATGAAATGGAATGGAATGAAATGAAAACATATAAAATGAAAATGAAATGAAATAAAATGATTAAAATGACATTTAAAAAATATTCAATTAATCGCATGGTTTCAAGAACAAAATATTTGTTATTTGGTAGTTATTTTGTTAATTTCTCTTTTTTCGCCCATTCTTTAACCGAATCCTTGAAATATTCTTTATAAATTCCTGCAAAAATATTGTTTACCAATTATTTTTTTTATTATCGTATTTGCTGATTGCTTCTTAATAATTGTGCTTAGTGAAATGCTTTACTTTTTGTTTTTGCTTTTATTTTTCCCTGCCATAAATGATTTATTTATCCTTGCCTATTGCCTCCAACATACAGCAATGACCTCCGCCTGCAAATTAAACAAATAACTCAAAAGCTCAAAAAATCTCTTTTTGAGTGGTATAAAACGGCCAGGTTCTTATGCTAAGTTGTTTTTTGTTCTTTTTTGTTTAATACTAAACTGGCCAATCTTCACAAATCACAAATTATTAGCAAGGCAATTTTTCATCTCATCTACATTTCATTTCTACAATATATTCATAGAAAATATGTAGGTCATTGCGTGCTATTGACTCTTAAGCATTGCAAAAACAAAGTTAGCCAAGATAAACTAGTTCTTATCTAGAGAGATGCTCTATGGGCTGATGACATACTTTTTGCACAATTTTTCTTTCATCGAAGCAACAACCAATAATTTTTAAAATAAATTAAGAAAAAAACAAAAAAAGTACTTGTTACCTTCGGGGACTAGGTTTTTTGTTATTGTTTTTGCAACAAATTGCCTGTTATGTTTGGTGAAGTGTAGGAATGTGGCAAAATGAATGACCCTCAATATTGGCAGACATTTTTCATAATTTTTTGTACTAAATTAGCAAGTGGCTGACTGTGTTTTGACATGATTTAAGGAAAATAGTTTTAAAATTTTTTTTTGAAAAAAATAATTTTTTATTTATTATTTTTTTTTCTTGCTCTTTGAATTGGTCTATGTAATTTAAATGCTTTTATGCTTGTGCGCTTTCATATTCACATTTTACAAAACAATTCAATGTCTCATTTTGAACGCACACGCCACACTTGGCCAACACAAGTCGCGCGTAGGCCAACAACTTGTGGCCAAAAGTCATTTCGAATTGAAAAGAATTTCAGTAGCACAGAACAAAACAAAACATCTGAAAATACCACGCGCCAAATTCAAGGAGGAAATAAATGGCATCGCATCTCTAGCAATCCGTCCATCAGTTGAGAAAAAAATTTAACTTGGTGCTTGGGGCCGGTGGATTTCAATATTTTCGAAATTGGGGGGAGTTGGCTAGCTGGTAACCCCTTGCGGTGACTCGTAGATCACCAGGGATCCTCCATTACATTTCACTGACCATTAAACGGCTCTTTTCGGCATCAGTTTAAGCAAAAACTTTTAATTTATTTGATGCTTAAGACTTTTTGTTTCCAACAAAATCTACAATAATTGGAGCACAAAAAGTTCAACGACATTTTTCAATAATTTCCATACATACACTCGTATGTATATGTTCTTTTTTATTTTAGTTTTTGCCTTGCTCTCACTATGTTTCTTAATAATTAATATTTACATAGCCATCACTTAAGACACACACAACATTCTTTACAAAATCACCCACGACGCCACTTTGGTACTGGCCCCCTTGACTACGTGACCACCGCTACCTGTGTGCCTGCTCAAAAATGCTTGATAAAATGTGTCCAAGGTTAGACGGGTCGTGCTCCCATCTAAATTGTTGTTGGGGCATAAATTTAAGCTATGGGCCCCTTACATATACCAGGTTAATCGAAGATTTAATAGAATTTTTTTCTTTCACTTTTTTTTTTGTTAGACACTTAAGTGTATATTTGTGTTTATTTAATGCCTCTTTGGTCCAACTACACACAACATTTTGAAGGTCAGCACATTAAGTTTATTTTACAATATTTATAATAACAAACATTAGCAGTGGTAGAAGCATTATCTTATGGAAAATCATTCATTGCAGTTTTTATTTGCAAGAAATTACATTAAAGAAATAAACAAAAGAAGACATCATAAAAATTTAAATTGCCACAAAAAAATATATATACAGTTAAAGAATTTAAAGATTTCGTAAAATTTTATAAACATTTGAGGAAGGAAAACTTGGCAGGCAAATTTATGTGTCAAACAATTTACAAAAAAAAAAACATAGCTAAGGCAAAATACCAAAAGTATAATAAACAAAAATCCAGCAATTATTCAAAGTGAGACCATGAAAATGAGAAAAACTCCCACAAAAGGCATAAAAATTTAAAATTCTCATACTGTAGCAACAAAAAACAAATTCCTAAAGAAATTTTTGGGTTAAATGGTTTTTATACACCAGCTTTTGTTTAAAATGCGAAAACTTGCTTATTTTATTAAAGAGCAATTGATATAATGCTATGGTATTCAATTTTGCTTTGGAAAAACGGTAAAGAAACACTGCAGCTTGATGTACAAATCGTGAAACTTATAGGGGGTTGTATAGAATAAAATAAAAAAGACACTGTTGTATTAAATATTTTTTTGGGGGAAACGAATTGATATGGTACTGAAAGAAACATTTTTGATCTCCATGAAATGTCAACATACCGACCAAAAAAGTTTGGTTTACGTGTGCAGTGCTTACTGTGCCTAAACAAACTCCTAAGCTCTTTTACACATGAAACTACTTATTTCATCTTAAAACCTAAATGTAATAATAACACGAATTGATACAAAGCTCTGGCAAACCATTTTGTTTAACTCAAGCTCTCTATAAACCGCTTATAAACAAACGAGTCATGTGTGCAGCTGTATAAAAGAGATGTATTATTTCTAAAGTCCCCACTAAAAAAATGGGAACATATAGTAAATATGAATTCAAAAATTTTATCAAAAACTTATTGGTATTGTGCTATGCAAAACATTTTTGAGCTACAAACAATGCCAGCATTTCGATTACAAAAGTTTGGATTTGTGCAGCTTTGTAGTTTTGAATGCAAAACGTAAGACTCTTTTGGCCTATCATGTCTATATCAATACTTAAATTTAATAATAAAACGAATTGATATAGTATAATGATAAGCAATTTTGATTAACACAAACTATCCCTAAAAAAGAGAAAAAAGATTGGGTCATGTGTGCAGTCGTGCCAAGGAAAATAGTACATTTAGGATGAATTAAAAAAGAATATTCCAACATGTTTTTTGGAAAATGAATTGATCTAGCATTGTTAAGTACATTTCTGTTGTACACAAAAGCCAAGCAAAGATAATAAAAAATAATGATTAATGTGTGCAGCTTTTTTTCTACAATCTAAGCCAATTCCTTAAATTTTTTATACCATTAAAGCAATATATAAAACACTAATATTTAAATTAATAATAACCAAAATTGATAAAGTAATCCGTTAGATAGTTTCGTTTTCTTCAACATATAGAGATTGAAGGCATATTTCTGTTCGGCAAAATAGCACAGCAAACGGAATAAGAAAGAATGATTTATGTGTGCAACTGTGTATTGAAGAATCTATCAAACTCCTTTAACTGTTGATCCAAAATCAACATTAATACTTATATACAAGAATAACACGAATTGATATCGAACCCCTGCAGACAAATTCGCTTTCCTTGGAAGATTTGTCTACAGATTAAAATAAATCGTTCCGGTGTGCTGCTGCATGAAGGAAAAAAATACATTTAAAGTCCCTAATTAAAAAAAATAGAAACATATATAAGATATAAAATGTCAATTCAAAATTTTTTGTGAGATACGAATTGATATGAAGTTGAGATAAACATTTTTAATTCACAAAAAATCTCAGCAAACAGAACAAAAAAGAATGATTGATGTGTGCAGTTTATATTGCAGAATCAAATCAAACTTCTTAAACTCTTAGATGCCTTCAATCAATTCATTAAAACTTATATTCAAATTAAACAATGTAAATAATTGATAAAGTAATATGGTAGACAATTTTGTTTACTTCAAGAGATCTTTGTGCTGCCTAAAATAAAGTGGATCATGTGTGCGACCATTCTGCCATTTGCATTTAAAGGCGTTATTTAAATAAAGAAAAAAAATAAAATAATAAACTTCTTATGTAAAATTTATTGAAAAACGAATTGCAGTATCATTGTGAAGTATGTGCAGTATCATTCAAAGGAGGTCAATAAATAGGATAAACACGAATAATTTATGTGTGCAGCTATTACCATTCCAATTAAAAACCTTGAACTTTTTGTTCCATAATTATAAGATTAAATTCAGATTTTTTAACAACACGAATTGATATAGAAGCCTTATTAGCAATTTTGTTTACCTTAAAAGAACCTCCAGCAAATTCAGGAAGCTGGATACATGTGTGCATCTGTTTATAATACGACAATTAAGTTTAAATTCCGTTTTAATAACTACACGAATTGATATACAATTCTTTTTAGCAATTTTGTTTGCCTCAAAAGAACCTCAAACGAATTCATGGAAGCTGGGTACATGTGTGCAGCTGTATAAAAATTAAAAAATTTGTTTAAAGTTCTAAAAAGAAAAGAGATTAATAAATTGTAATATGAAAAGTTGTTCGGCTTATTGCAGTTTTTACCGTTGATATATATTTTTTTTTTTTTCAATTTAATACCAATTTCGTATTCGTACAGTACAGACAAAATGTTTAATTACAAATTTTTATTTCCCGAATACATATTATTTTTCCGCATCCAAAGAATGTCATCACATGATAACCATTTCGCCAGAATTTATAATTATTTCTTAGATTTAATTCATAAATGATTATTTCAACATTTTTGGAAAACTTCCATAATTTCCGATTTGTTTGTTGTTGTTTGTTGTTGTCTTCGTAACATCTTGGAGGACGGTGTGTTCTATTATTTTTTCCCATGACCATGTCTAACTATTGACACAATTTCCTACTATGCCAAATGTTTTCTATTTGTTTGTAATAAAAAAAAAACTTAGGAAACATGAACAAATCAAAATCAATCAATTTTCAATGCCTTAAAAAAACCAAGCATGCAACACAAAAATCACAAGTTTTAATATTGATGTTTACATGAAACAGCATTTCAGCATGTAAACTGGCTGACTGATGACGCTAGATGGTCAGCTAGCTGTCGTTGGGCCCTGGCATAGTGGAATATTTCGTAATATTACCAGGCTGTAGGTTGTTGCCAATAATATTTGATCCAACAGCATTGCTTTGTCTTATTGTAGATAGTAAATACAAATAATATCATTTTTAAGCCAAAATAAACATAGAATTTTATTTTTAGCTATTTTGTTTGTCCTTTTTGTTGCTTTCATAGTTCTTTCCTATAGTTTTGTGATTTATTTTTGATCTCTATTTATTTTAGTGTTGTTTTTCCTCATCGATTTATAAATAGTTTATGGCTGTCTACCTTCCCTCCTTCTCCTCCTGGTTAGTAGTAGTGGTTAGTCATGTAGTTTACATTTTGACTTGGCAAAAAGAAAGCAAGAAATTAGCAAAATTAGAATTAGCCTATAATAAACATACAATTAGTCACTCACACTTGGTATGCGAAACCAATGAAAATAAAACATAAAAAAAAACTTTTGAAGTGTTGATTCAAATTTCGACAAACACCTTTTCATTTTCGTTTTCTATCTTTAAAACCTAAAAAGAAGTTCTATTTACTTATCATTCTCATTTGTTTTTCCTTATAGGTCCACGAAAAAGAAGGTGCTGCACTCGCTGCTGCCAGCTCAATTGGCTTCTGTGAAGTTTCGGTAGCCGAGTACACCCCCACCCTATATAAGGCATTCGAAAAACTGATCATTGACTCAAAGGCACGACCACAAAAACAAAATCGTAAATTTTCTGTGAGTAAAATGCTGGGCAACCTGATTGGCAACAACAGCTATGGTCAGAAATCCCTGGGAGTCATCAATCACCAAGGTACAGTGGTGCCCTGCCACAAAGGTGAATTGCACAAATCGCGTGTCCTGAAAAGACGCCAAGGTTTCACAGCCACAACGAGTCTGTGACCAGCACGCGAAGATAATTGGTAGAATAGTGAAAAATAAAATGGAACTAACAGGACAACAACAACAAATTATCTTAATTTTTAATTTAAAACCCCCCAAAAAAAGAAACAGGAGATTTTTTACAACATACACTCATATACACACTAAAATGAGTGTATATAATAATTATATAAAAGAAAATATACCTATATATGAAAAATTTTTGTATCAAAGCCATAATTGATTTTGTAATTATGGTGGAGAAAACAACACGCTAAATTAGCATTACTTAGCATATAAGTTGTAGAACTTAAAACAAAAACAAAGCTCAAACGCTAGAAACATAGAAGAAAACATATTTTTGAAGAAATAAGAAGGGAAGATTTTCAATTTTCTTTGTTTCATTGGTAGTTAAGTGTACTTGGTACAGTTTTAAGCATCACCTTTTTTTTGTAGTTTAAGCAGATGAAACACATGAAACCCATAATTAGTACTCATACATAAGATATTTTTTTATAAGGACTCATGGCAAGTTATGTTTTTGTTTTCTAAATTTTTATTAGGAAATTGGCAGAATTCATGCTAACCCCCCTCCAAAACAGTGGGGGAGCATGTAATGACATGGCATAACCTCTATAAACTATAATCAAGTATTTATGTCTTTAAATGGAATTTTGAATAGGTAATTTACCTTTTATTGAGAAACCAAAACCAAAAAAACCAAACTACCATAGCCACCAAAGCAAAAGGCAAGAGAAATAAATTATTTGTTAAAAAAAAAATCTCTATGTAATTGGTAAAACACCATAGTTATCATATGCTATAAACAAAAGCAAAAACATTCCTTTCTTAATCAAAAACCAAACTAAAAATCTAAGACAAACCTTAAGAGAAATAGAAACTTAAATTTTTAATGTAAACTAAATGTCAACCCATACACACTCTATCCCAACCATATTTCCCCCACCCAAAAACCACATTTAAAAGATTTAAAAAAAGAAAAACCAAAACCAACCTTTTTCAAACACAGACAGTTCAAAATTTCATTTGAAAACAAGATTTTGATAACAAAAAAAAAACTAAACGCTTTTTCCGGCAAAATAAAAAGAAAAGAGTAAAGAAAAGAAAATTATAATGAAAAATAAAAAAACCCAAGCCAAAACAAACTGAAATTTTTTGGATTTTTGTCGGGTGCAAAGCCTTGCAAGAATTCAAATTGTAAAGAACTGTGATATAAAAAGGTTTTAATTTAATTAAAATTTGGGAAAAATAAAATAAAATTGAAATTTTTCTAATAACTAAAAAACAAACAAAATCAAAAAATTATTATGACAATTTTTTGATTTTCGAAAATAAAACAAAAAAATTGTAAACCATCATCATAACAAAAAAAACATAAACAAAAGTTCAATTCTTGTTTTGCAACAAAAATTATTCTTTAATGTTTTAATAAAAAAAAGAACACAAATAAGAAGAAAAAAATCCCCTCCCGCTGAAATTAATAAACAGTAAACGACTAACCAGCATATAGCAATGTAGTAAAAATTTTAATAATTGTTTAGTTATAATTATTACAAAATTTTTATTTTCATTTTTTTATTTATGTTATTTATATTTTTATAATTTTTCCCTTATAAAAATATAAATGCCCAGGCTGTGAAGCCAACGAAACAGCACGAATTTAATTTTCATTTTGAGTATTCGCCTCCACCCGTAACAAGAATACTTAAATATTGAGAATTCACTTAAAAATACAGGTGGATTGAAAAACAAAAACAAAATCTCAAAAAAATTGTTAAAATTTTGTAAAAATAAAAAGAAAATTAAATTCATTATGCATTTATATTTCCCAATTCTTTTGTTTTATTCATTAAATTCTCATTTGTTCTCCTAGATTTGTAAGACAATTTGTTATATTTTCTTTTTGCAAAAAAAAAACTTGTATCCACTGTATTAAAAGGAAATCCCAAAAACAATATTTATAAATATTGAATAAATTTCAAAATGAAATTTCATTTTAATAAATGTAAAATAAAATTGTTTTATTTTAATGTAGGGAAAGAGGGAAATGAGGATGCTGAACTTCTTGTCAAACAAAAAATCACAAGATGATGATTTGGATAAAAGCCCAAAAGGTATTGCTTAGACAGAATGTAGTTATGTCTTCGCACCTCCTAATGGAGGTGGTCCACATGAGAACTGAGCCGATAGCCCGTGGCAGTTCGAGGGTCTGCTATCTGACAAATTTCAATATTATGCCACTGCGTGTCACAGAGCTAAAAAGACCACACTGGCGTTGCATAATTTACCACAGATCGGCCAATTACTTTGTACGTGGTCCAGTGACTTGAGGACCTTGCTTCTACTTTTGACTTTATTGCAAATTGCTGTGGCATGTGGGAAGAAGGTGTAAGAGCTGTAAAATATGACGCCAAGCATTTTGGGACACTTGATGGTCGCAATCATTTCTCCATCGTCCATCACAGTCAGTTCGGTATTCACCTCACGCGTACTAATAGTTAACAACTAGCCGAACCTGGCCCACTCCGCAACGCCTTCTTTAACTCTCTAATATCTTTTTAGGGTGGGGGCACTTCGCCCTGAATAATTATATAGAATTCGAGCCATTGTAGCCAATGACATTGAACACGTTCGAATCCTGGCGAGTACATCAGACAAAGAGGTGTTTTACCCCTCTTAATGTTGGAGACATTTGCGAGGCACAATGCCATGCATGGTCATTTAAAAAATTTTCCCCAAAGAGGTGTCGCACTGCGGAACGCCGATCGGATTCGGCTATATCATTGAGTTTAAACTGGAATCGGAAAGCTCTCATTGATGTGTGAGCCATGTGAGCGATCTAGCCATGTCCGTCCGTCTGTTCGACCGTCCGTCTGTTCGACCGTCCGTCCGTCTGTCCGTCCTTCCGTCTCTCCGTCCGTCCGTCTGTCGAAAGCACGCTAACTTTCGAAGAAGTAAAGCTAGGCGCTTGAAATTTTGCACAAGCACTTTTAATTAGTGTAGGTCGGTTGGGATTGTAAATGGGTCAAATCGGTCCATTTTTTGATATAGCTGCCATATAACCAACCTGGGGTCTTGACTTCTTAAGCCTCTAGAGGGCGCAATTCTTATCCGATTTGACTGAAATTTTGCACGTGGTGTTTTGGTATCACTTCCACCAACTGTGCAAAGTGCGGTTCAAATCGGTCCATGTTTTGATATAGCTGCTATATAAACCGATCTTGAGTCTTGACTTCTTGAGCCTCTAGAGGGTACAATTCTCATCCGATCTAACTGAAATTTTGCACTTCCATAAACTGCGTTAAGTATGATTCAAATCGGTCCATAATCTGGAATAGCTATCATACAAACCGATCTTGGATCTTGACTTCTGGAGCCATACAGCGCGCATTTCTCATCCGATTTGGCTGAAATTTCGCATGAGCTGTTTTGTTATGACTTCCAACAACTGTACTAAGTATGGCGCAAATCGGTAAATAACCTGATATAGCTGCCATATAAATCGAACTGGGATCTTGACTTCTTGAACCTCTAGAGGGCGCAATTCGCTTTCGATTTGGAAGAAATTTGGTACAACGGCTTCTCTCATGACCTTCAACATACGTGTCTAATATCGTCTGAATGGATCAATATCTTGATGCAGCTCCCATATAAACCTATCTCCATATTATGCTTCTTGAGCCCCTACATGGCGCAATTCTTATCCGAATGAACTGAAATATTACACAATGACATCTACAATGTTCAGCATTCATTTATGGTCCGAATCGGACTATAGTTTAATGTAGCTTCAATAGCATAACAGTACTTATTCAATATTCTTTGTTTGCCTAAAAAGAGATACCGCGCATAATGTCAAATTGGTAATCTACTCCCTAATACCTTTCATTTGAGTCCCATATAGCCATTATCGGCTAATATGCCCATTTGGGGTTATTTGAGGTTGGGCGACCTCCCATTACTTGGACCTAATGTTTTATGCCATATTTGTAATCTACTGCCTAATCCTTTTCATTTTAGTCGCATATCGACATGAACTTCGAATATATCTGTTTAGAGAAGTTTTGGGGTTGGAGGGGGCCCGCTGGGTATTTTAACTCAAATTTTAATACCATATTCGTTTTCTGGTATCCAATACCTTTCATTTGATACCCTTGTTGTGCCCATCGGACCACTTTCGGATATGGGTGGCGTTTTTGGGCTAAGGGGGAGGGTCCGCCTCCATCCGATTACTAAAAATTATATATAGCATATGTTTCCTTCCAGACAAACGTACACAATCTATGAACATTTTAAGAAAATCGGTTCAGCCAAGTATCATATATTCGTAATGGGTCTAATGGCGTTTTTTAGGGGTGGCGTGACCCCATAACTTCGATCTGATTTTGTATGCCAGATTCGAAATCTACTCCCGAATAACTTGCATTTGAGCCCCATATTTAAATTAACGTCCAATATGTCTGTTTGGGGGAGTTTTGGGGTTGGGGCGACCCGACTCAAATTTTAATACAATATTCGTATTCTACTCTCCAATAGCTTTCATTTGATACCTATATTGTCCCGATCGGTTCACTTTTGATTTTGGGTTGTGTTTTTGGCATAAGGGTGAGGGTCCATCCCTCTTCCGATGCCGAAAAATTATACAGCCTATATTTCCTCCCGGACCAACCTACACAATATGCGAAAATTTCGAGAAAATCGGTTCTGGCGTTTATCTGTTTATACGGAACAAACAAACCGATTCCCATATATCCGTGCTTGGCTAATGTGCCCATTTTGGGCGTTTTTGTGGGGGTGGGGTGACCGCCTATACTTCGACATGAATTTGTATACCAGATTCGTTATCTACTCCACAAACATTACATTTGATACCCATATTGTCCTTATCGGTTCACTTTTAATTTTAAGTGGTGTTTTTTGGATAACGTTGGGACCCTCCACCGTTACCCCTTCCGCTATCAATAAATTATAAAGCCTATTCCTACTTCCTGACCATATTCATAGTATACTCCCGAATACCTTTCATTTGAGTCCCATATTGTCATGATTGTCAAATAAACCTATTTTAAGGGGTTTTGAGTCTGGGGCGGCCCCCAGGTACTTGAACCCAACTTTTATTATAAAATTCGTATTCTACTTTTAAATACCTTTCATTTGAACCCCATATTGTCCCGATCGGTCCACTTTTATTTTGGGATAGTACTTTTTGTCCGCCCCCCCCTTCCGATATCAAACAATGATATTGCTGCCAACAACTGTGTGAAGATGATATTGCTGCCATATAGACCGAGGCCACCGTAGCGCAGAGGTTAGCATGTCCGCCTATGACGATGAACGCCTGGCTTCGAATCCTGGCGAGAACATCAGAAAAAATTTTCAGCGGTTGTTTTCCCCTCCTAATGCTGGCAACATTTGTGGGGTACTATGCCATGTAAAACTTCTCTCTAAATAGGTGTCGCACTGCGTTCGAACTGGGCTATAAAAAGGAGGCCCCTTATCATTGAGCTTATCATTATCGGACTGCACTCATTGATATATGAGAAGTTTGCAAAATTTGCAATTTCTAGAACGATCTCTCGATTTAAGGTTTTGGGCTCATAAAATGCGCATTTATTGTCCGATGTCACCGAAATTTCGGGCAGTGAACTGTGTTAGGCCCCTCGGGATCTTTCTTCATTTTGGTCCATATCGGTCCAGATTTGGGTATATCTGCCATTTAGACCCATCTCTCGATTTAAAGTCTTGGCCCCATAAAAGACGCATTTATTATCCGATTTCGCTGAATTTTGACACAATGACTAATGTTAGGCTAATGTCGTATATGTTTCAGATCGGTCTATATTCGGATATAGCTACCAAAAAGACCAATATTTTGTTCTACAAAACTGAACAATGATTTATTCTTATTAGACCAATCAATGTCCTTGCCGAATTTGGTCAAAATCGGACTATATTTCGATATAGCCGCTATGAAAGCATAAATTAAGAATTTTTCACCAGATTGTGACGAAAGGTGGTATAACTGTGGTGGTGGGTATCCAAAGTTCGGCCCGGACGAACTTAACGCCTTTTTTACTAGTTTTATTATAATAAAACAAAATATTTTCAAAATTTGAATGGAAATAAATTAAAATATTTTTTTAATAAAATAAAAACTTCTTTTTACAAAACATCCTTGTAAACATCAAAAGATATGATAAGGAAAAAAATATTTATATAAATTATTCAAAATTACAAAATTATTTTGAAACCAAATAAAATATACTTTAAATGATTATCTGACGGTTTTGCGTCTTTAGGACTAATATCCTGTTTACATTCGACGAGTGATTTTCTTAACATGCTTTTCTGATGACCATTTTTCTAATATTTTGTGGGATGTCTAGGGTGGCAGCCAACGTGGGTGTTGTACTTACACTGGCTGAACTAGCAACGTCATTGTTCGGATAACCCCATTGCTGTTTGGTTGTAAATTATCCGTGGAAACAATTTTGTCAGAAGCAAATAAGGCGAACGTGTGGAAATGTGAAAGAACCCATAACTGTGCCTCCAACACACAAAAGTCTGTTTATTTATGACAATATGACTGAGATTTACATTAAGAGAACTAATTCGAAAATTTCATTTTTATTGTAGGTTTACTAACCGCGCAAAGTTCAACCAAAAATGGGGGCACATGTGTATTTAATTTGCTTCGGCGGGGGGAGGGAGTGGGCTGGAACCACTTCTACATATTGACACAAATAATATTTGACAAAATAAGCTGTTTTACACACATTTCAATAACTCTGAGTTATTGACACCTTTCCTGTGGCGATCGATTCTTTGGACCGGAACTAGCTTGCTTGATGAGGAACACCACCTCCACATAAAAATGTGGCTGCAAGAACAACAACAACATAGAATGATATGGACCGTACATGTCTTGGCTGTTAGAAGTCATCGAAACATACCACCTCCAAAATTTCAGGTAAATCGAGTAATAATTTCTCCCTAAATAAGGTAATGAACCGAAGTAGACCTTACTTGGCATAATAAATGAAAGCCGGAGTAAAACATTACGTTTAAAATTTCAACCAAATCGGATAAGAATAGCGCCCTCTAGAAGCTCAAGTCAAATCGGGATATAGGTTTATATGGCAGCAATATCAGGTTATGGACTTTTTTAAACCATACTTGACACAGTTGTTAGAAGTCACACCAAAGCACCACGTGCAAAACTTCAACCAAATCGGGTGGTACTTTCCCTTTCTAGAAGTCAAATCTGAAGATCGGTTTATATGGCAGCTATATCAAAACATGGACAGATTTGGCCCATATACAATACCAACCGACCTAAATTTATAAGAAGTATTTGTGCAGTTTTCACCCCTTCAAAAGTCAGCGTGCTTTCGACAGACAGACGGAAGTAAGGACATGGCTAGATCAATTAAAAATCTCATGATGATCAAGAATATATATAATTTATGAGATCTTAGACGAATATTTCGAGCTTTTACAAACGGAATGGTGAAATTAGTATACCCCTATCCTAAATGCAAATTTTACCCATAAACATTCCACTAAGGAACAGGGGCAAACTTCTCCCATATCAATGAGTGCAGTCCGATTCAAGTTTAAGCTCAATGATAAGGGGCCTTCTTTTTAAAGCCGAGTCCGAACGGCGCGACGCAGTGCGACACCCCTTTGGATAGAAGTTTTACATGGCATAGTACCATTCAAAAGTTGCCAGCATTAGGAGGGAAAACCATCCCTGGAATATTTTTCTGATGGTCTCGTCAGGATTCGAACCCAGACGTTGTGGTCCACACAAATTGACTCCCCCTAGTGACTACCACAGAAATCCAATGTCAAATTGTAAATTCTGAACCCTGCTTTTGTTTGTACCACCCAGACAGAAGGGAGATGGACTCATTGATAGTTATATGGATCAACTCAAAATCAACTCAGTCCATCAGTTTGTCGGTCTGTATATCCTTTTTTTGTTGAAGGTGTGGAATCTTCGAAAGATGTATTCACCCCGTACTGAAAAATATGCAAGATTTCTACGTACTAAATCACACCCCGATCCGGTAGAACTGCCTTGCTTCACCGTCTCTGACACTATCTGCATTCCGGTAGCCCTGTATTGACTTCGGTAGCCCTGTATTGACCCAACTTTAGGTGATCGACTCAGGATCACTTTCTGATTCGATTTAGCTATGTCCGTCTGTCTGCATGTCTGTCCATGTTAATTTGTGTACAAAGTACAGGTCGCAATTTTCATCCGTTCGTCTTCAAATTGGGCACAAGCGATTTTTTTTTGAGTCTTGAGACGAAGCCTGGTGAAGTTCAGAAGCGTTTGTTATCAACACGAAATTTTTCAAATGTTACTTTTTTTAAAAATCGGCTCAGATTTAGATATAGCTCTCATCATTGAAAGCCAACAGTAGCAACTGACCAAAACCTCTGATGTTTCCAAATCACCAAACAGAATTAACTCTCAGCATTGACATATGAAAAAATCCTATTGGCAGTTGTAGGAATTGGGCTAGGGGAATGAACGCATATAAAATTTTCTTAAAAATTTTGCAAGTATTTTAAACAATTTAAATAAATTTGTTAAGAATACAATTTTCTTAAAAATTTAAATAATTAATATGCAACAAATAAGTTTGTCAATCAATATGGTTTGCCCAATACTTATGGAAACTAATATAATTTCCCATATTACAACACAATTTATTGACCAGATGCATTAGAAAACTAATCAACATTTCCAATTAAATCGGCCATTGGCCTAAATTTGTCTTGCTCTTATTTTCATACACTAACCCGGTGATTAATTTTATCACCCAGCCAACAATGGTGAACATTAAGTACTCATATAGCAAAATTCTGCATAGTAAATATAAGCCTTAGACTACTGCTGACATGGAACAGGATATGACAGACAGCTCATTCTATATGTAGGCCATATATCTTGTTTGCATAATGGATAATTTTTTTGTTCGTCAAAATGTAATTTGTGAAAATCACGTTTTCATTTGATTACATTTGTTATGAATTTCTTGTAAATGTTGGTTTAATGGCGCAAACACGTTGCTATTGCTATGTCCATCAGTCGCAATTGGTTTGATTTTGTTATTATTTTTTTTGTTTTGTTTCATAATTACAGAATTCTCCATCCAGTGTGATATCACATTGCAAACTCAATCTTCACTCAGAGAAAAATTGTCTATATTTTTAAATATTAAAATTATTTGAAAAATGTTTAAAATATTTTTGCAATATCCCATAACATACAATTAAACATAATTTTTGGAAAAAACCAAATTAAAATTTTGCTAAAATTTTATTTTCTTTGAAAATTTGGAAATATTTTATCTTCAAGGAATTTTTGTCTAATTTTAAAAACTTTACAAATATTTATCATAATTTAATGTTTGAGAAAAATTTTCGTAAAATATTATAACAATATGGTAACCTTTTTATACCCTCCACCAAAGGATAGGGGTATATTAATTTTGTCATTCTCTTTGTAACACCTCGAAATATGCGTCTAAGAGCCCATATAGTATATATATTATTGATCGTCATGTCATTTTAAGTCGATCTAACCATGTCCGTCCGTCTGTCTGTCGAAAGCACGCTAATTTTCAAAGGAGTAAAGCTTGAAATTTTGCATAAATACTTTTTATTAGTGTTGGTCGGCTGGGATTGTAAATGGGCCAAATAGGTCCATGTTTTTATACAGCTGCCATATAAACCGATCTTGGGTCATCACTTCTTGAGCCTCTAGGAGGGGCAATTCTACGTCCGATTTGACTGAAAATTTGCACCTGGTGTATTTGTATCACTTCCAATAACTGTGTTAAGTATGATTCAAATCGGTTAATAATCTGGTATAGCTGCCATATAAACCGATTTTGGATCTTGACTTCTTGAGGCAATAAAGCGCGCAATTCTCATCCAATTTGGCTGAAATTTTGCATGAGGTGTTTTGTTATGACTTCCAATAACTGTGCTCAGTATGGCGTAAATCGGTCTATAATCTGATATAGCTGCCATATAAAGCGATCTTGGATCTTGACTTTTTGAGCCTCTAGAGGGCGCAATTCTCATCTGATTTGGCAGAAATTATGTACAACGGCTTCTCCCACGGCCTTCAACATACGTGTCCTATATGTTCTGAATCGATCTATACAGCTTCCATACAAGCCGATCTTCTGATTTTGCTTCTAGAGCCCTAAGGCGAAATGAACTGAAATATTGGGTTGCCCAAAAAGTAATTGCGGATTTTTTAAAAGAAAGTAAATGCATTTTTAATAAAACTTAGAATGAACTTTAATCAAATATACTTTTTTACACTTTTTTTCTAAAGCAAGCTAAAAGTAACAACTGATAACTGACAGAAGAAAGAATGCAATTACAGAGTCACAAGCTGTGAAAAAATTTGTCAACGCCGACTATATGAAAAATCGGCAATTACTTTTTGGGCAACCCAATATTACACAATGACTTCTAAAATGTTCAGCATTCAATTCATTTATGGTCCGAATCAGACTATACATTGATATAGCTCCAATTGCATACAGTTCTAATTAATTATTCTTTGTTTGCCTAAAAAAGATACCGCGCAAAGAACTCTACAAATGCCATCCATGGTGGAGGGTATATAAGATTCGGCCCGGCCGAACTTAGCACGCTCTTACTTGTTTTAATATCCAAATTTGTCACAATTTTATTTCTGTAGAAGATTTTTTCAAAATAATATTTCTTTGGAAAATGGTTTGAAATTTTTCCTTTTGTGCAAAATTTTGTCAAAATTTATTTTTCTATAAAAAATTTTTAAAAGCGTACATAATAATACCAACACTTTAATTCTATAAAATATTTATTTATTTTTAGTTGTGTTAGGTCGTGTGTTAGGTCACTAGACATCTTTCTTCAATTTGGCCCAGATCGGTTCAGATTTGGATATAGCTGCCATATAGACCGATCTTTCGATTTAAGGGTTTGGGCCCATAAGAAGAGCATTTATTGTCTGATTTCCCCGAAGTTTGGGACAGTGAGTTGTGTTAGGCTCTCTGGCATTCTTCTGCAATTTGGCCCAAATCAGTCCAGATTTGGATATAGCTACCATATAGACAGATATCTCGATTTAAAGTCTTGGCCCCATAAAAGGCACATTTATATTCCGATTTCACTGAAATTTGACACAGTGACTTATGTCAGGCTATTCGATATCCGTGTAGTATATGGTTCAGATCGGTTTATTTTTAGATATAGCTACTAAAAAGATCAATATTTTGTTATACAAATTTTAACAATGACTTGTACTTATCAGTATTTGGTCCAAATCGGAACATATTTCGATATAGCTGTAATGAATATTGACGAAAGGTGGTTTACATGTATACCCGAGGTGGTGGGTATCCAAACGCCTTTTTACTTGTTCAATTTAATGTTTTTTTTTTTTTTTAAAAAACTTTATATCGGAACTGAACCGCAATAAAACATATAACGACAGACGGATATGGCTTATTCACATGGGAAATTGATTCTTGGACGATCGATATATTAACAGTGATTCAAGGCATTACAAATATATAATGTTCTAATACTCGGTACCACAGTAGTAATGAATAGAATAGCCTAATACACAATGTTATGAATGCAACCAACCGATAGACAGACGGACGGATATGGAAAGATCGTCTTGGAATTTCCAAGCAGCATTTTGGTTGAGAAAGCTATAAATATGTTAAATATGAATTCTATAAATCTATATATTTTTTTTGCTGAGTGTAGTTCGAACTTTGTTTTTCTCTAAAAAAAAAATTGTTTCTATGGTTAAAAAGGTATTATTTCCATGGAATGTGTAACAGTTTATTTCTGACCTTGAATTAATAAAAAACAAAATATATTCAAATACAAAAGTTTCTCAGAGGCCACCACAGCGATTAACATGTCCGCCCATGAAGCCGAACGCCAGGATTCGAATCCTGGCAAGGACATCAGAAAAAAATGTCAGTGGTGATTATCCCCACTTAATGCTGGCGACTTTTGGGAGGTACTTTGCCATGTGAAAACTTCTTCCCAGAGAGGTGTTGCACTGATGCGCGCCGTTCGGACTTGGCTATAAAATGGAGGTCCCTTAACATTGAGCTTTAGCTTCAATCGGACAACACTCATAAATATGTTTTTTTTTATGCAATGTTTATGGGCAAATTCGCATTTGCAAGCAATTTTCTCAGAACAATAACGTGTTGTTACATAAATTCATATTAAAATAAATAAAAAGTGGTTTAAACTTGAATTGTATAATAGTTACAAAACTAAAACTGTTTTTCAAAAAAAAAAAAAAATATATATATATATATTTTTCTATCTCTCTGCAAATAAAGCTAAGAACATTAAAGTCTATGATTGTCTTGCATTATGTATATTTAAATATCCTTGAACTTTTGCCATATCACATCATTCACATACCATATACGTGAGAACTCATCATCTTTTTAGCTTTTATTACTGAAGTTCAATGTCTCATCATATAAAAACCTTCACTTATGGCTAGGACTAATGAGGAATTTTCATAATTGTCACGTTCCCAGGTGATTATGCACTTTTGTTATGTGTCACCTATAGTGAGAGTGTGAGTGTGAGTATGAGTATGAGAACGAGTATGTTTGTGTTCTTAATTCAATGCCATCGATATCCTCATGTAATTGAAATTAACAATCAAACAATAGACGATAGACGACTTGTGGGAGCAACTAATGAGAGTTGAATTTTTGGATAGCCTAAATATATTCGCACACTTTTACAAACACACTGTCATGCCAATTATTCCCTACTATGGCTGTGTGTGAGTGTATGTTTGTGCTACCCTTCAAAACTGTCGAAAGTGTACTCATACCATAATTATTATAAATAATTTTTGAGTGCGTACTATTTTCAGTTTTGGTTTATTTTAAGAAAAGCATCGTACTATTGACTCATTAGCATTTGTTTGCGCTTGATGTTTTTTTTCTGGTTTCTTCATATCTTGACACAAATATGCAAAATATCATAAGCATTGGACATTTCCCATCAATTTGTTCAAATAAATGGCAGTATTGCGCCAAGGTTTAAACCGAAAAAAATTATGGATTAAATAAATTCAAAAAAAAAAAGAAAAAAAATATATATATAAATAAATTTTAACAAGAAAATTGGGAATATTATCAACATAGAAAAATTTTTTCCATAAGTAAAAACAAGTAAGAGCGTGCTAAGTTCGGCCGTGTCGCATGTTATATGCCCCCCACAAAGGATCGCATTTGTCGAGTTCTTTGCAAGGTATCTCTTTTTTGGCAAACATGGATACGAATTGTAATGCTATTGGAGATATATCAAGTTATAGTCCGATTCGGATCATAAGTGAACTGAATGTTCAAGACCATACTAGAAGTCATTGGGTAACATTTCAGTTCATTCGGGTAAGAATTGCATCTTGTAGGGGCTGAAGAAGCATAATTGGGAGATCAGTTTATATGGGAGCTGTATCGGGCTTTAGATCGATTAAGACCATAATGAACATATATGTTGAAGGTCATGGTAAAAGCCGTTGTACAAAATTTCAGTAATATCGGATAAGAATTGCGCCCTCTAGAGGCATAAGAAGTCAAGATCCCAGATCGGTATATATGGCAGCTATATCAGGTTATGCACTGATTTGAACCATACTTAATACAGTTATTGGAAGTCATAGCAAAACACTTCATGCTAAATTTAAGCCAAATCGGATGATAATTGCGCCCTCTAGTGACTCAAGAAGCCAAGATCCAAAATCGGTATATATGGCAGCTATATCAGGTTATGTACCGATTTAAACCATATATATCGCAGTTGTTGGAAGTCATAATAAAACAGTTCATGCACAATTTAAGCCAAATTGGATGATAATTGCGCCCTCTAGTGGCTCAAGAAGTCAAAATCCATTATCGGTTTATATGGCAGCTGTATCAGGTTATAGACCGATTAGAACCATATATATCGCAGTTATTGGAAGTCATAACAAACAACTAAATGCAAAATTTCAGCCAAATCGGATAAGAATTGCACTCTCTTGTGGCTCAAGAAGTCGAGACCCACGATCGGTTTATATGGCAGCCATATCAGGTTATGGACCGATTTGACCCATTTACAATCCCAACCAACCTTCGCTAATAAGAAGTATTTGTACAAAATTTCAAGTGGATAGCTTTACTCCTTCGAAAGTTAGCGTGCTTTCGACAGACGGACGGACGGATGGACAGACAGACGGACGGACATGGCTAGATCGACTTAAAATATCATGACGATCAAGAATATATATACTTTATTTTGAGGTGTTACAAACAGATTGACGAAATTAGGATAGGGGAAATATGGTATGGTGAAAGGTATAAAAAATAAAACAGTTTTTTAGGAAAATAAGCTTTGGAAGTTTTTTTTCTAGGACATTATATTTGCATCTATAAGTTTATGACCACCATAGCCCAGAAGTTAATATGTCCGCCTATGACGCTGAACGCCTGGGTTCTAATCCTGGCGAGAACATCAGCAAAAAAATTTTAGCGATGATTATCCCCTCCCAATGCTGACCACATTTCTGAAGTACTATGTCATATAAAAACTTCTCCCCAAAGAGGTATTGGGCACCGTTCGAACTCGGCTATAAAAAGGAAGTCCCTTATCATCGAGAAGCCCCCAAACAGGTGTCGCACTGCGGCACGCCGTTCGGACTCGGCTATTAAAAGGTGGCCCCTATCATTGAGCATAAACAGCACTCATTGGTAAGTGAGAAGTTTGCCCCTGTTCCCTAATGAAACGTACATGGGGAAATTTGCTTTTGAAAAACTTGAATCGGCCAACATTCATTGATATATGAGAAGTTTGCCCCCGTTCCTTAACGGAATGTTCATGGGAAAATTTGCACTATGTACGTTTACGACAATTAAATATCCATGAAATTTCTAAACTGATTCCCACTTTGCCCAAACAGGGAGTTTACATCCATATTCTTTATAAAAGTCCTATAATTATCTGCTGACAAAATCTTCTTCCATTTGCTTTAATTTAGGATTTTGCGCATGCTTACATTTGAATAGAGGAGGATTGCCTGTCACATTCTCCCACAACATTTAAATTATCATTGCGTTTTGCACCTTGACCATCCAACATGGTCATGACCTTCATTGATTTCGAATGTTTCTCAATTATTTCCATGAATAAACGAACACAGACTTGAGATTTGAAACCACTATGGCGTATGAATGCCACGTGAATGCATGCGAATATCTTAATTGCGCATAAATCATACGAACCCATGGACAACCAATCCGTTATGTTAAATAAATTTCATCGAATTTCCAATTTTGCTTATTGGCCAGTATTTGATTTCAAAAAATTCAATTAGGCAAACACTTGTCTCTAATTGCCAATTTTCGTCACATTTGCAAATTGGACATGTGTGTGGACGATTGCCTGCCTACCCAACAAATGGTATGAGTGTCCCGGCCTTGCCGTAAAAAGGAGAAATTTATGGTCACGATTATTGAACTAACGCATGTGCATGGGCAAATACACAGACGCAAACCCACAACAGTCCTAGTGAACACATGCATATACTGATGTCTGTGTGAAAGATGTGCTGCTCATTACGAATGAAAAGTATGACCATGACATGTGCTTCAATGACTGCGGTTTGGTTTTCATGAAGAATACGAATTTCGTTTTGAGGAAGATGTGTATTTTACTATTTTCAGGAAGGGTAAAATTCAACAAAAACAAGTAAGAGCGTGCTAAGTTTGGCCGGGTCGAATCTTGCGAACTCATCACCATTGATTCTGCTAAAAATTTATACAAATAAATTTAGTTGAGAGGCATAATTTTATTCTACATACCACACTTCTGCCAAACCAGCAAAAATTGAAGCTTCTATGTATATGATCGAGAGACCGGTTTTCATGGGAGCTATATCATGTTATAGACTGATTTGGACCGTATTTGGCACTGTTGGTGAAAGTCTTAACAGAACACTACACGTAAAATTTCAGTCTAATCGGACAAAAATTGCGGCTTTTAAGGGCTGAAGAAATCAAATCGGGAGATCGGTTTATATCTGAACTATATCAGGTTATAGACCGATTCGGACCGTACTTGGCACAGTTGTTGGAAAATTTTGCAGCTTTCAGGGGCTCAAGAAGTCAAATCGGGAGATCGGTGTATATGAGAGCAATATCGGGTTATAGCCCGATTTGAACCGTACTTGGCATAGTTATTGAAAGTCATAACAAAACACTACATGCTCAATTTCAGCCAAATCGGGAGATCAGTTGATATGGGAGCTATGTCAGGTTATAGACCGATTCGAACCGTAAAGTGGTTGGAAATCATAATGGAACACCATATGCAAAATTTCACCCAAATTGAACAAAAATTGCGGCTTTCAGGGGCTCAAGAAGTCAAATCGGGAGATCGGTTTATAGGGAAGCTATATGTAAATCTGAACCGATATGGCCCATTTACAATTCCCAATGATCTACATCAATATTAAGTATCTGTGCAAGCGTTCGACCGCTATCGTTATTTCGACAGAAGAACGGACCAACGGGCCGACATGGCTAGATCGACTCAGAACGATCAAGAATATATATAAATTATGGAGTCTTAGACGAATATTTCGAGATGTGTTACAAACGGAATGAATAGATTAGTATACCCCTCATCCTATGGTGGTGAGTATAAAAATAATTGCAAAAGAAAAGTAAATGAAAGATATATACCAAAAATCGAAAAAGCATAATTAAAAGGTATTAAAACTTCTGCAATATTTACAATTTAATCCGATTAATGGCAAGAGAAGGGGTAAAAAAGTACCCTTTCCCAAGAGCAATGGTAATAAAAGTAACCTTTCCCTAGAGAAAGGGTAATAAATGTAACCTTCCTCATGAGAAAGGGTAATAAAAGTAACCTTACCCAATAAAAAGCGTAATAAAAGTACCCTTCCCAAGAGGATAAGTTATAAAAGAACCCTTTGCCAAGAGAAAGGATAACAAAAGAACCCTTTGCCAAGAGATGGGTAGTAAAAGTACGCTTTCCTAAGAGAAAGGTTAATAAAAGTACCCTTTCCCAAGAGAAAGGATAATATAAGTACTCTTTCCCAAGAGAAAGGATAATAAAAGTACCTTTTCCCAAGAGAAGGGATAATAAAAGTACCCTTTCCCAAGAGAAAGGGTAACAAAATAACTCTTTCCCAATAGAAAGGGTAATAAAATAACCCTTTCCTAAGAGAAGGGGTAATAAAATTATCCTCTCCCAATAGAAAGGGTAATAAAAGTACTCTTTCCCAAGAGAATGCGTAATAAGAATATCCTATCCCAAGGGAAAGGGTAACTAAAGGACCCCTTGCCAAATGAAAGAGTAATAAAAGTACCATTTCCCAAGATAAAGGGTAATAAAAGTACCGTTTGCCAAGATAAAGGGTAATAAAAGTACCCTTTCCCAAGAGAAACAGTAATAAAAGTACCCTTTCCAAAAAAGTATAGTAAAACTTATCCTTTCCCAAGAGAAGGGGTGATAAAAGTACCCTTTGTCAAGAGAAAGGGCAATAAAAGTACCCTTTCCCAAGGGAGAGAATAATAAAAGTACCGTTTCTCATGAGAGAGGGCAATGAAAGTATCCTTCCCCAACTGAGAGGATAATTAAAGTACCCTTCCCAACGGGTGGACTGGATTTGAAGTCGATGTATTGGCAGGCTACGCGTTAGACCTTACCTTCTTTGATCATTTTAAGACAATTTAAACAAGCCTTTGTGAAATGTGTAAAAGAATTGCAAGAAATTTAGATTTTTTAATAACATTCTTAACAGTTTTCGAACAATTTGTAAATAATTGAGATAATTGTTTCTGCTATAGAGTTCTTTTTTAATTCATTATCTATGATAATTACTCTTTGTTGTGATGTTAATACTCTTGAACAATTAAAATGACCATCATCACTATATTATCTTGTCTTAGCTAATCCATCAACACGTTTCCATGAAACCTTATTTGCTTGATTTCATCACAAAAAGTTTACTCAAATTGTTGTGGCCACCTTGTGTGTCCTTTCGTAATATCATCCCTCATTAAGCATTCCAAGGACGATGTCTTTCTGTCTTCCCGGATGCGACTACTATACAAACTTTGTTGCTTTGCATTAATGTTACTGCGTTTTAGCAAAATATCACACCTAAAGTATCACACCAACAATCCTTACAAACAAACGGAAAAATACCTCATTTTATTTTTCAACACTCAAGGACACTTGCTGTGACCCAATATTTTTATTGATTTGCTTATGTATCCCCATCAACGATGAAAGGAAACCTGGGCCTCAAACATCAAAAATACTTTATTTGCTTAACCCAATTTTGTGAACGGACAGACAGTCTTATGTGAATTGTCACGTAAACTGCATCAGAAAGGAAATGGAACAACGATACCGAATTATGCAGATTACAGCACAACAAAGTAAGGAAGTAAGGATGGATGATTGGTTTGTTGGATAACGCCATAAGATATTTTCCATTGACCAAGGTTGGGAAGTACACGGGTCAATCAGGAAGTGTGCACAAATTGAATATTCATTTGACCAATAAGCATGGCCACTTGTTTTCAGAGTAAACATCATTTTTCTAAATTTGTATGCGTGTTGACAAATGCGTCAGAATTGGAAAACCGAATTACACAAGGCATAGGGATAGGGTAACAGGTATTGGAGACATTCTACTATTGAGGTAGTCCTAAGACTTTACACAATCACTCGATCACGTACGCAGCTAACAAGATTTCTATGAAAAGTGGAAAATAATCAATAAGTTATGAGTAAATACAAATACCACACAACATAAAAATGAATAGCCGAAGACATGTTAAAGGATTCCTAAATATATTGAGTGGACAACAACTTTTAAATCAAGTTTAAACAGTTCAGTTTACATATATACTTGGAAAAAAGTGATATACCCCTAACAAGAGGTTCTTGGGACAATGTATAAACGTTCGAAATTAAGCCAAAATATTTGTATACTGAAATTGGTGGCCAAATTTAATTGCTTATTTATTAGTTCGTTTCTTCGGCGACTCGTAATGAAATTTAATGTAGAACATTTCTTTCTTTAATGCTATCCACTTTATATTAAGTATTGTGTGTGGTTTTTGTTCAATTCGGTGTGGTTTTTGTAAAATTAGCACTGAACAGTGACAAATAACAGTTTTCACATTGATTAAACAAATTTATGTTGCAATTTTCTTAAAATTATATATACATTTTTATACTCACTACCGTAGGATAGGGGGTATATTCATTTAGTCATTCCGTTTGCAACACATCGAAATATCAATTTCCGACCCTAATATATTTCGGATCGTCGTAAAATTCTAAGTCGTTTTAACGATATCCGTGTGTCTGTCCGTCCGTCCCTTGTAATCACTCTGCAGCCTTCAAAAATTGAGATATTAAATGGCCCATATCGGACCAAATTTGGATATAGCTTCAATATAGAGCGATCTGCCGGTAAAGGGTCTAATGTCCATAAATGCTTTATTGTTTATCCGATTTCGCTGAAATTTGGCCCTACATCTGGCCTAAATATTGTTAAGTTCGGACTATATTTAGATATAGCTGCCATATAAATCGATCTGCCGGTTAAGGGTTTGAAGCCCAAAAAGGTTTATTTTTTAACCGATTTCGTTGAAATTTGAAACGGTGATTAGTTTAAGGCCTTCCAATATAACACATAAATACGGTTCAGATCGGACTATATCTAGATATAGTTGCCATTTAGACCGATTTGCCGATAAAGGATCTGAAGCCCATAAAAACTTTATTTATTACCCGAAATTTGAAACAGTGGGTTAATTTAAGCCTTCCGAAAACCTTCTATATCTATATAAATAACCACGTACAAGCCGATTTTGATCATATTCAATTCAGGTACCGAGAAGCCTTATACAATTCACAGTTTCAAATGTCAGGGAAATCATGTTATAAACGAGGACTTTATGGCTTATGATTACAGATCGGTCCATTTGGCAGCTATATACAAATATGGTCTGATATGGACCATACGCCGTTCGCATACCAAATGGCCTACAACAACTCCATGTTCGAAATTTATGGGAAAATATGGTCTGATTTGGTACAAATTTTGTTTGGACAAATGGGAAATTTAGTCCAAGTCATTGTTCTAAATTTCAGCGAAATAGGGAAATACGGATTTTTATGATATTAAGACCTAAATCAGCAGTAGTTCGATCATGTTCAGTACAGACAACGAGAAGCCTAGACCAAATCAATGTCTCAAATTTCAGCGAAATCTCATAATATATGGGACTTTTAGGGGCTTAAAACCCTAATTCAGCAAATCGTATATAATAACTATATCCTAACATGTACCTTTCAGGCCCATATTCGGTTTGGACGTCGACGGTCAAAATAAAACTGACTGTTCCAAATTTTATCGAAAACGGGTAATAAATGGGATTAAAAACCCCAAAAGGCAGGTTGTCCTTTAAGCCAACTATATCTAAAAATAGTCCGATCTGGACATGATGTATGTCGACAGTCCAAATAAAACTCACTGTTCTATATTTCAATAAAATCGGGTGCTAAGCGCGCCTGTTATGGTCTTAAGATCTAAAACCGGTAGCTCGGTCTATATCACAGTTAGATCTAATTATGGCCCGATATGGGCCATATTCCGTTCATTTATCGGGGGACCTAATGCAACTCACGGTCTTAAATTTCAGCGAAATCGGACAATAAAAGCGGCTTAAGACCCTAACCCTAACCCTAACCTAACCGATTTTGCAAATTAAGAACTTAACCTACGTGTAGCTCAATATCTCAACTTTCGAATGTCATTTCGTGATTACAACGGACAGAAACACGGACATCGTTATACTTTTTAGGGTCAAAAATGGATATATCAGTGTTCTACAAACGGAATAATTAAATGAATATACCCTCTAATGGTATGGTGGTGGGTATAAAAATCCATGGAATTTGTTGCTTGATCCCTTTTAGTTGCTGCCTATAAAGAGAAATCGTTCAAATCGATTCCGCCCGACCGAACTTAGCTCGTTTTTACTTGCCTTGACTTGATGACGACAATTTTTAAAACTGGTGGAAATCGGTTCTCAAATGTGTTTTTGATAACGATTATACGAAAGTTAACTCTA
Source organism: Stomoxys calcitrans (assembly GCF_963082655.1). Taxonomy (NCBI): domain Eukaryota; kingdom Metazoa; phylum Arthropoda; class Insecta; order Diptera; family Muscidae; genus Stomoxys; species Stomoxys calcitrans. The sequence continues at coordinate 11,797,095 of NC_081554.1, read as the reverse complement.
AAGTTATCTGGTTTTAAAATTTAATCACTTTTATTCCAATTCGCCAAAATAACAAAGTTTGTTAACCAAAAACAAGTAAAAGCGTGCTAAGTTCCGCCGGGCCGAATCTTATATACCCTCCACCATGGATCGCATTTGTCGAGTTCTTTTCCCGTCATCTCTTCTTAGGCAAAAAAGGATATAAGAAAATATTTGCTCTGCTATTGGAGCGATATCAAGATATGGTCCGGTTTGGACCACAATTAAATTATATGTTGGAGCCAAACCGATTTGAACCATACTTGGCACAGTTGTTGGATATCATAACAAAATACTTCGTGGAAAAATACATTCAAATCGGATAAGAATTGCGCGCCCTCTAGAGACTCAAGAAGTTAAGACCCAAGATCGGTTTATATGACAGCTATATCAGGTTATGAATCGATTTGAACCATACTTGGCACACTTGTTGGTTATCATAATAAAATACTTCGTGCAAAATTTCATTCAAATCGGATAAGAATTGCGCCCTCTAGTGGCTCAAGAAGTCAAGATCGGTTTACATGGCAGCTATATCAGGTTATAGACCGATTTGAACCATACTTGGCACAGTTATTGGAAGTCATAACAAAACACGTCGTGCGAAATTCCATTCCAATCGGATAAGAATTGCGCACTCTAGAGGCTCAAGAAGTCAAGACCCAAGATCGGTTTATATGGCAGCTATATCAAAACATGGACCGATATGGCCCATTTACAATACCAACCGACCCACACTATTAAGAAGTATTTGTGCAAAATTTCAAGCGGCTAGCTTTACTCCTTCGGAAGTTAGCGTGCTTTCGACAGACAGACGGACGGACATGGCTAGATCGACATAAAATGTCGCGTCGATCATGAATATAAATACTTTATGGGGTCTCAGACGAATATTTCGAGTATTTACAAACAGAATGACGAAATTAGTATACCCGCCATTCTATGGTGGAGGGTATAAAAATGTGTATATAAAAGGTTTTTATTTTGTCGAAGCAGAGCGTATTTTGAGATTGGAAACTGCTCTCGATTTTAAAAATGACGCTCCCGCTCTGGCAAAATTAGGCCTGCTCCGCTCCGAATTCCTGGTTTCAACTGCAGCTATTTCGTAAATAGGAAAGTTCAATCAGTGTAAAGTTATAGCTTCCATATACACCGATCTCGGAGTTGATGTCTTGAATCCCTGCAGGGTGCAATTATTATCCGAATTGCATAAAATTTTCCACAATGGCTTCTCCTATGATCGCCAATATTCATGCCAAGTGTGGTACAAATCGGTCCATAACCTGATTTAGCTCCCATATAAACCCATCACCCGATTAAACTTCTTTAGTCCCTAGATAGCGCAATTCTTATCCGATTTGGCTGACATTTTGCACGATCATTTCTGCTATTACCTTCAAGATCTTAGCATTCTATGAAAAACAAGTAAGAGCGTGCTAAGTTCGGGCCCGGCTGAATCTTATATACCCTCCACCATTGATCGCATTTGTCGAGTTCTATGCGCGGTATCTCTTTTTAGACAAACCTAGAATATTGTATAAGAACTGTTATGCTATTGGCGTTATATTAAGTTATAATCCGATTCGGACCATAAATGAATGCTGAACTTTGTGGAAGTCATTGTGTAATATTTCAGTTCATTCGGATAAGAATTGCGCCTTGTAGGTGCTCAAGAAGCAAAATCGGGAGATAGGTTTATATGGGAGCTGTATCAAGCTGTTGATCGATTCAGACTATATTAGACACGTATGTTGAAGGTCATGAGAGAAGCTGTTGTACAAAATTTCAGCCAAATCGGATGAGAATTGCGCCCTCTAGAGGTTCAAGAAGTAGGGTATAAAAATGATACTAAAGAGACAAATGTATTACATCACATTCATATAGCCTTATTCTGAGATATTTTCATGGAAAGGCTAGAGGCATTTGCATTGGCTAACAAAATGCTCTCTTTTACGCCTTCTATAATGCAAGATGCTAGAAGTTGAGTGTGTATGAGCTCCCTTGTAAAGTCATCTTTCATTAGTATTTTAGAGAAGGGCTACTGTTTTCCGACTAATGGAGATATTGTACTGTGCTGTTCCACCCGGCCTCTTACTTAAGACTCTCCACACCATATTGCTGATTATCTGCGACTGTAATTGCAGCTACTCTGTATGGAGCATTCCACAATCTGCAACTTGGGGAGCTTCTCATGATAACGATAAATACCACATATATTGGAGCTCAACGTTCCAGATTATGTGGTGCTCATAGTTATCCCATGCGGGCCACCTAGTGTTCCTTTTTCCTTTACTTACCAGGGTGTAAAAATGGGCCGGACTGGCTTCCGAGCGAACTCACCTTTCAGGGCGAGCCAACCATTCAACCCAGGATGCACCCATCCATGTTACAAGAGTTCATTGGTCTGTATATATAATGGAACATACCATGGGTATTAAGTATACTGTTGCCAAAACAACAAAAAAAAAAACAAACAAGTAAAAAGGCGTTAAGTTGTATACCCGCCACCTCGGGTATATATGTAAACCACCTTTCATCAAAATCCGGTAAAAATTGCATACCTTATGCCCCATAGCAGTTATATCGAAATAGGATCCGATTTGGACCAAATACTAAAAAGTACAAGTCACTGTTCAATTGTGTATAACAAAATATTGGTCTTTTTAGTAGCTATATCTAAAAATAAACCGATCTGAACCAAATACGACATGGATGTCGAAAAGCCTAACATAAGTCACTGTGTCAAATTTCAGTTAAATCGGATTATAAATGAGCCTTTTTTGGGGCCAAGACTTTAAATCGAGATATCGGTCTATATGGCAATATGCGGTCGCAGCAATATGCAAATCTTGATCGGTCTAGACCAAATTGCAGAAATATGTGGTGGGGCTTAACTTAACTCTCTGTCCCAAATTTCAGCAACATCGGAAAATAAATGCGCTTTTTATGGCCCCAAAACCTTAAACCGAGAGAACGGTCTATGTGGCAGCTATATCCAAATCTGAACCGATCTGTGCCAGTATGTCAAGGGGTTAACATAACTCACTGTCCTAAATTTCAGCGACATCGGATAATAAATGTGGCTTTTATTGGCCTAAGACCCTAAATCGGAGGATCGGTCTATATGACAGCTGTATTCAAATATGGACCGATCTGAGCCAAATTGACGAAGGATGTCGAAGGGCCTAACATAACTCACTGTCCCAAATTTCAGCAAAATCGGATAATAAATGTGGCTTTTATTGGCCTAAGACCCTAAATCGGCGGATCGGTCTATATGGGGGCTATATCAAGATATAGTCCGAAATAGCCCATCTTCGAACTTAACCTGCTTATGGACAAAAAAAGAATCTGTGCAAAGTTTCAGCTCAATATCTCTATTTTTGAAGACTGTGGCGTGATTTCAACAGACAGACGGACGTACATGTCTAGATCATCTTAGATTTTTACGCTAATCGAGAATATATATACTTTATAGGGTCGGAAATGGATATTTCGATGTGTTGCAAACGGAATGACAAAATGAATATACCCCCATCCATCAATGGTGGGTATAAAAACATTCATACAATCGGATATTTTTCGTCTGCAGATCATAGAATTCTCGGTTTCTATTACAAATAGGAAAACAAAAAACCTTTTTTTTTAAGTTAGTCAAAAGTGCGTTGTTGTCAATAGCATTGACAGGTATCCTTGATTTCGTCTGGCACCAACCAGAATAGGATTTGTGAAAGTTTTTTGTTTTTCTATATGTTATAGAAACAGAGAACCATACAATCTGCAGCCGAACCGTATGCGATTGTATGAATTATTTCAAGATCGAATAAATGTAACGCAAAACATGTGGAAAAAACATTTATGCAGTGGTAAGATTGATAACCCCATATCGCCTGCCTTGTCTTTACACGTTTTAAAAGTCTTTCCTCTTTTTCTCAAAATTTTACAATTATGCAATATTATTTTTCAAAATTTCTCTACGTTAAGAATGCTAGAGATTTTCTGGGCAATGTCTATGGTTTTTTTAGAAAAATGTCTTTTTAACTCTCGTTTATTTATATTTTTTCAAATAAATTGGAACACAATATGACAACACTACATAAAAAATGCATAAAATGACTTAGACCAAATTTATTGCAACTTCCATAAACAAAAAACTTAGCACACTGTTTTCATTTTATAAGATCTTAAAATTAAAACACATAAAATTATAATATCAATAATTGACATGCCATCCTTAAAAAAAAATCCCTACAAATTATAAAATTATTATAATAAATAAGATAAAATTTCGCAATTAGTCAAAGTTTTTTACAGGGCGGACTTGAGTTTTGTTCATATTGTTAGTTATTTTGTGTAATATGGAAACCTAGCCCCAGAACTGTTGAAGTTAAATATCCCATCAAAGTTAATTTTTTGTCCTAGTTTTTCTAATTTTATGTCTATAACTTCATAACTTTCTTAATATATTCCAAAACAGTTGGACTCTCCAAAATGGCCATATGATCAACTTTACTAAGAGCCAGTGTTGAAATATTCGCCGATTGATAACCATACCAGTGATGACAGGCACGCAGCGAACGTCTATTTACAGTGCCATCACCATTGCCCATTATCAATTTGGGTGTTTCACCAGCAATATCATCCTTTTTGTATTCCAGCCTAATAAATGAACACAAATTATAAGAGAAAAATATGCAACTTTAGAGCATTGAGCACTCACCTTTCAACTGTATCCAATCCTTCACCATAGAGACAATGCAATTCTACACCAGGTGGACTAAAATTCAATGTATAATGTAGTGTATCTTTGCGCATTTCCCAACCGGTACGATAATCAATATCATCAAAATATTGTTCCAATTGTGCCATGGTATAAACCCGCGAGGGAGTCTTTACCAAAATATCATTACTTTTCCAGAAGAGGGGCGAGGGCAATAACCAAGCCGTAGAAGGATTTGTAATTTGTTCATCTTTTAAAATCTTACCACTCAAGAAGAATGAGTCCAAGTCATCACCCATGGCAAAGACTTTTAACGCTTTAATACTGCCAGCCCAAGCACCGGCTAAACTGATTTGACGTTCCACATATTTGGTTTTCCATTCCTCGGTTTGTTGTTGCAAAAAGACCAATGTCATAGGGCTGCCCATGCTATGCGTAATAAAGGTAACAGGGGTTTTACTATTCTCCTCATAGGTATCCTGTACCAGCTTTTTCAAATCAATGAAAAATTGTTTATGCTCATCTGAAATGATAAAAAAAAAACAATTAAATAAATTTATAATAATTATTTAAAAATTAATTCATGACATTACTCACTTGGTGCTTTTCGAAAGTCATAGGGAGCACCTCTTATATTCTTATTCCTTGTATAACCCTGATCCACCAACATAGCCGCTATGGTACGGAAATAAGCTCCGGCCTTATTGTGTGTGGGATCTATCCACTCGACCACATCGGAACTACCCCAACCTGGTATGCGTATATCAACGCCAGGCGTATTATGTGTGGTTCTTGTCACATTGTCATAGTACAGTTTTACATTATCGACCCAACAGTAAACAGCAGGTAATACAATTAGTTCCAAATTTAACCATAAATTGAACCAATCTGAAGTTTTGACACACCAGACATTTGGCGAGGAAGACTTATTTAAGCGGGCATCAACTTGGCTGCCGCCATCACCGGGAACTAGAAATGATAGGGAAAAAATGCATAAATTTCTAATACAAATAAAAAGACAATAAAAGTCTCATAGTGCAAAAAAAAACAAGTAAGAGCGTGCTAAGTTCGGCCGGTCCGAATCTTATATACCCTCCCACCATGGATCGCATTTGTCGAGTTCTATGCGCGGTATCTCTTTTAAGGCAAACAAAGAATATTGAATAAGAACTGTTATGCTATTGGAGCTATATCAAGTAATAGTCCGATTCGGACCATAAATGAATGCTGAACATTGCAGAAGCCATTGTGTAATATTTCAGTTCATTCGGATAAGAATTGCGCCTTGTAGGGGCTGAAGAAGCAAAATCGGGAGATCGGTTTAATGGGAGCTGTATCAAGCTATTAATTGGTTCCGGCCATTTTAGACACGTATGTTAAAGGTCTTGAGAGAAGCCGTTGTACAAAAGTTCTGCCAAATCGGATGAGAATTGCGCCCTCTAGAGGCTCAAGAAGTCAAGATCTCAGATCGTTTTATATGACAGCTATATCAGGTTATGTACCGATTTGCGTACATACATAACACAGTTATTGGAAGTCCTAACAATAAACACCTCATGCGATATTTCATCAGCCAAATCAGATGAGAATTGCGCGCTCTATTGGCTCAATAAGTCAAGATCCAAGATCATTTTATATGACAGCTATACCAAATTATGAACCGATTTGAATCATACTAACCACAATTATCGGAGGTAATACCAAAACACTTCGTGCAAAATTTCAGTCAAATCAGACGAAAATTGCGTTGGCTAGTGTCTCAAGAAGTCAAGATTCAAGATCATTTTATATGACAGCTATACCAAATTATGAACCGATTTGAATCGTACTAACCACAATTATCGGAAGTAATACCAAAACACTTCGTCCAAAATTTCAGTGAAATCGGATAAGAATTACGCCCTCTACTGGCTCAAGAAGTCAAGACCCAAGATCGGTTTATAAGGCAGCTAAATCAAAACATGGACCGATTTGGCCCATTTACAATCCCAACCGGTCTACACTAATAAAAAGTATTTGTGCAAAATTTCAAGCGGCTAGCTTTATTCCTTCGAAAGTTAGCGTGCTTTCGACAGACATGACGAACGGACTTAAATCCTGAATTTATCAAATTTTTTATCAGCGATTTCTGCGAGCTGCACCGCAAAATTCTGGTATGGAAGAGGGTCTGCACCTTTTAGATATGAAAAAATGCAATACGCTACTTTACCAGCTAAAAATTGCGAGAAAGTCGTTTTAGCCGTTTGGAGTCTAGGTTGTAGTCATACTACTGCTACTACTACATACTTTGGTTTGGTTTCTCAAGGGAGGTTAACTTTTTTTATACCTAATACACGACCGATAGTCTCTAGGAACGACATTCATTCGGTAGTGGTTTTCCGCCTCTACCGTCAAACCTGCCTAATACACCGTTTGAATCCTTCCTATAGATTATGAGGAGCCAACCTGAATTTTCTGCGTGGTGGTTGCTGTAATTCCCTCTTTATGCTATGAGGAGCCAATCTTGCGCATCTGTTCGAAGGCTGTCTATTCACTTAGCTTAGCTCACAGTTCAGTTGGCTTAGTCAAGGTATAATTGTAAATAAATTATTGTTTCTTATTAGAGGTGATCCACATCAGCTTTAAGTAAGCAACAACATTCTGACAGATCTGGATCTTATTGCACACGCTCAACTGGTTTACCACTATATGGCCTGTATGTATTCAACAATATTTTTTGTGTCTGAAGCAACTTTGGTATGTGTCACGTTGGTAATACCCCGTCCCTCATTGACATTTTGTTGTTGTGTTCTATCTGTCGTCTACTTGATTCTGTCGAGTATCCAGATCCAAGAACTCTGCGACTAAAAGGGGGCATCCAGATGGCTCTGGATCTGAGTGGTATGGCTAGGCAGTCAAGCAGGTGACGTGTGGTCCCAGGCCCCAACCTGCACGTGTGCATCAGGATCATACTTAGGATCACCTGCCAGATCATAGTTAAACCAGAACTTCTCTGGCTTGCTGGGGGAGGTCAATTGCTTCAAGTTGAATGGACGGCTATCGTTTTTCAAAGACCACATTCATCCGGTGGCAATTCACCGCATTTGCTACCGTGTCTGCATGAATTTTGTCTAGACTCCGGTACGTACAACAGACTAAGTGGGATTGCTACGGACAGTTATAGTTAGTTGCTGTTGTTGATCAACGGCTAGGACTGTTAACCCCACATCCAAGAAAGTTACCCCCTCGAATCATGACCCCAAATTTATATTGAAAATATACTCTACTCGCAAAAAGTTTTCAATTAAATCATACACAGCCAAGGTTAGTGTTGTTGCTGTTGTAGCCACATATATGCATCTGAAGGTAGCGATCCTCGCCAAGCTCCTATAAATTAGCAAATTCCATCAGGTTTATAGTACCAATCGCCACGATAATATAAAGGCCAATGGTTATTTAAAGGCGCTCTATCGAGCATCATAGGTACTCAGTATTTAAATAAGAGCCGGTACCGTCAGGCCTCTCACTGAAACTCTCCACACGATACCGCTGATCGTCCGCGACTGCAGTTGCTCCGTATACATACGGAACAATCCACTGCAACCAGTGGACGCACCCGGTAGCTCATCCAAGGTTAGTTTTCATATTGCATTTGCCTTTTTTGAGGGACCAATCTTCGGAAGGCTAAGCTAATAGACCCGTTTTTGAATTATTGATTATTACTTTACTCGCAAATTCCTTTCATTTGAGCCACGGGGTGTGCATGTCCGCTTAAGGTTTTTTTGGGGGACACCCATTAATTCGGACTTCGGATTCCCATATTGTTGTGATCGGTCTATATATCCTTTTGAGGGTTTTATGGGTGATGTTGCCCCGTACATCTGACCCCAAAATTAGGATTCACTCAGAATTCAAACTACATTTAGTTTGATCTTCTCACCATAACATTTTTCGCTATTTGTGAAAGTTTTGAGAAAATCGGATCGGCCGCTTTTGAGTCTATAAGGAAAAAACAAATAGACACAAAAAGAAATTCATATATAAAAAGATTTTCTCAAAAATTCTATCTTGGATAGAATGCGGCGGCAAAACTTCCCCAACGCTATTGCTGTGGAACGGTTTTTTTTCTGGCAGATTTTTGAACCCCTTTTGCCCTATAGTTGTGCCTGTATATTATGACAAATGAGACCATTTGTGTACTTCGCTTCTGTCTAAAAATTATATGCGAATGTTTTTCCTAACCATGAGTGCCACTCATAATAAATCAAAAAAATTCTTCCATATAATACAAATCCTTTCCACAAGCATCTTTTCATCAGTATTTTGTTCTCAAGGAAGTTCGCTTTTGATCAAGTTACCTCTAATCAAAACAACCGTTTAAGTTGTATACCCCCTTTGTTGTTATGCCGAATTATGTGGGGCACACGATATTCATACGTCAATTGATAAGTATTCAGATTTCAGATAGCAGAATCAAAAATATCTCCAAACCATGCAAAGTGTATGAATCACACTAACTACTATCGTATGACCAATGCCAGCTGAAGCCCCCACTTAAATCCTCATTCATGGCAAGTGGGGTAGGCTATAGCAAACAAAGCATGAATAAAAAGAAATCACAAATGTTTTTGATAACAAAAATGCCCCTGCCAATGATTTTCATAAAAAGTGAGCTTGTCAATGAAGCGAATCCCAGTGCAATCATGACCGATGTATGAATAAGCGAAGTAGAGACATATGTGATCAAGTAAGTGTTTGTGTGATGATAGGTCTTAAATAACAGTTAAAAAAGGAATAAGATATATATGGATACCTATTTATATCAAATAACGTCGCACACTGAAAAGGAGACCAATATAGTTGTATGAAGTTCTTATCACTTATATAGTACTTTGAAGGCCAAAGATAGAAATTATGATTCAATGGTGGTGGTACGAAATACATTTCTTCCAACTTTTCTTTCTCCAATTTCTATGTTCAAGGTTAAGTAAAGTTTATAATGGTGGCCTTGCTGGTTTTGGCTCCAACAAGGTCAAGGCATTTGTCTTATCGATCTATTTCTTTTGGGACCCCCAAATACTGGCGACATTGGTGAGGTACAGTACCATTTGGTATGGCAACCATGTAAAAACTTCTCCACAAAGATGTGTCGCATAGCGGTACGCCGTTGGGACTCCGCTTTAAACAGGAGGGCCTTAGCATTGAGTTTAAAACTTGAATGGGACAGCACCCATTAATATGTGAGAAGTTTGCCCCTGTTCCTTATGGAATGTTCATGGGCAAAATTTGCAATTTGCTTTTCACGGAGAATCAGCTGTGTCGAGTGGTCGGAAAAGAAACTAAGGCTTCAATGTAGGGAACCAGTTCATTTGTTGTCTTTTTCGTAACCACATTTTCATGTGGAGGTGGCGATCCTTGGCAAGCTCCTGTAGGTGAGCAAGCTTGTTCCGGCCGCCGCGGGAACAGAGTGGCCATTGGTTATTTAAAGACGCCAATAATTCGCCTTGTGATATCGAGCTTCATAGGCACTCAGTATTTGTGCAAGTGCCGGTGCCACCCGACCTCTCACTGAGACTCTCCGCTCGATACAGCTGATTGTCCGCTACTGCCGTTGCAGCTACTCCGTATGGAGCATTCCACTCTCTGCAACCTGTGCACGCGACTGGTAGCTCGCAGCTAAGCTTCACATCACAGCTAAGAACACCACCAAGATCGGATCTCAAAGTTCCAGCTTGTGTGGTGTCATGCAGTTCTCTGCATTAGCTTTAATTTATCTGTGACCTACCAGATGATAATAACAGAGCTCCGTCAATCCAAGTCTGTGTCAATCTCAGGTGACGTCTTTGGTATCCTGCTCCAATATTATATTTACTTTCACCCATACCCAATCTATTCATGCGGTTACCACTATGCCAACAGGTAGTTCAGCCATCGACAAAACCGTGAGTTTTGCCTCCGGCCAGAAGGTCTCAACGTTATCGATTGCTCAACGCAGGAATTCTTTAGAATTCTCGTTCGCAGAATGCGCTTCTTCAAACATTATGTAGCTGTTGCTCCACTTATACATTTAGCAGCATTGTGTCCAGTTGTCTCCATTGATTTTACATCAGCTTTAGCACTTTTCACAATGGCCACCCTCTGGCTCGAAGCCTATTGTCCGGCCGTTTGCACATATGACATGGTTTTTCTACCCCGTGATACCATTCCCCAAAGGGAATTTTACCTCTTACAATGTCCTGCCCACATGGTACCCGCTGGTTAGTTGAAACAATCTCTGTAACACCACAAGGGGTTCCTAGCCTGCGTCTCTTTTTTGACGCAGGCTGAGTCTCTTCTGTCGATCTGTTCCAGCCTGCAGCAAAGTAAAAGATGACCTGAAGAGTGGCAGATGGTTGGTATAGGTTGGGACAGGGGTCTCCTTAAGCTTGACAGGGACAGATTCAAAACCGCCTCTAAAAACGAAATTGTCCCTTTTCTGTTCAGTTCCTTGATGACAGCGGCTGGTTCAGGTGTCCCATTCATAGTACTCATCTTTTCTACCTTTCCTCCTCTTCTGTTAAAGGGTTGCTTGTCAGACTCTATTGTTTTTGTAGCCGCATTTTTCATGTGAAGGTGGCGATCTTCGTCAAGCTTCTGAATGAGCAAGCTCGTTCCGGTCCAAAGGACCGTTTGCCGCGGGAACAAAGTGGCCATTAGTTATTTAAAGTCGCCAATTGCTCGCCTTGTCATATCAAGTATCATAGGCACTCAGTAATTGTGCAAGAGCCGGTGCCGTCCGGCCCCTCACTGACACTCTCTGCTCGATACCGCTGAATGTCCACGACTGCCGTTATCCTATCCGCTATGCGCAGCCTGTGGACTCGCCGGTAGCTCGTTGCCAAGCTTCTAGTGACAGCAATGAATACCACACAGATCGTTCCTCAATGTTCCAGCCTGTGTGTGGTGCTCCGTGCCGGCTGACAGATACTGAATCAGGCGCCGCACATCGCGATCCCAACGCTGATGCAGGAGCTGCGACTTCTGTGGCCCCATTCTTCGAGCGCCAGTCATTAAACGTTCACAGAGGTGCAGCCCAGCTCTCAGAATCGAATGCAGACTTAGTAACCACTGCGTCACACTGGCATTCAATATTTGAACACAGACACACATGGTCACTCTCAAATATTTACCTAGAAGAAATGTGATGTTTCGAATTTCCCATTATTTATGTACCTCGCAAACTGGAGATTCTGGTAATTTCCGGGTTAACAGTCAGACCCAGTGAGGGCTGGACACAATTGTCTTCGACCTAACCCATGCTGAGCTAGGATGGTTGTTGGTTTACAGCCTCAGTGTATAGCAATTTCAGCGTCATCATTGGTTCTAGTCTGCTTAGTTAGTTAGTTGAGAAAAGTCTTGGCAGGTGGAAGTTACCTTCTTGGCATTGGGCGTCACTTGAAAACTTCGACCAACGAATCTGCATTCCCAAGCGATCAGAAAGCTTTCGATATAAGAATCTATACCCACGGGAATTAATGTTCTGAAAATTGTTCAAACTTAAAATAAATAAATGTAGTTTCGAAATGGCCGCATAGGTATACGCTTAACACTTAGATTCGAATCCTGGAAAAAATAACGCAATTATCCCAAAGTTTCATCTTATCGTAAACCCTCACAGATTGTTTATGACCTGTAGATGGGATTTGTGTCTCCAAGTTAACGTAGTTAGAGCAGTTGAAATCATGTAATTTGAATCATTTGTTTTTAAACTTCAGCCTAACACAGAAAACAACAACATTGTGTAATCCAGCTCTAGTTTGAAAATTTTAAAAACATTTGTCATTCCAATTTATGATTTGGCACGTAGGTAATTGAATTTCTTGCTCATACCAACAAAATTATAAAACAATAAAAACCTATTCATCATAATTACTAAGCCCAAAGCACAAAGAACTTTGCAAACTTACCAAATATCACCGGTGACAAACGTTTTCCATCTTTATTTAGGGGAGATGGTGTTGTGGATTTCCTTCGAGAAAATGGCCAAAATGCTTGGCCAGCATGGAGAACCGTTAAAAATACAATCAGCAATAATATATGATGGCGCATTCTTCTTGGTCAAGGGACGAAGAACAGCAATTTTTTTTAGAATCCACTCTGTGACTAGATAAGAAATTTCTTTGATTCCTGCAATGAAGAATATACACAGGTCACACTTGCTTATTTGCTTGCACAATAACTTTCAATTGATTAGCGTTTAATTTTTGAACTGTATCTAAATTCTGAATATCAAATGATGGTCACTCACACTATTGAACAAGCAACACAATTGTCGTCGTAGTTTTCTCCGCGTAAACAAAGAACAACGCAACTGAAACAGATTCGCCAATTTGTTGTTGCTCAAATTCACAATTTTATTTGATTATAAATTTAATCGCTTGTCAATAGATCTCTACGTCGTCTAGTCAGTAAACAAAAAAAAACTGAGGCCAACATCTACCAACAACTCTACCAGCTGAAATCAAATGAATATCAAGAAAGAAGCAGGCTATTCAGAGGGCAATGGTAGCCCATTAACCAACCGAATCAGCTGAGCCACTATTGCGGACTTACCTAATCAAAGCGCATGGCTGTATGTCTCATTCTATTTATGGCAAAGTGTTGTGTTTTATTTTAACGTTCGTTTACATTGGACACTAAATCCGGATTTATGGCCTTTTCGAGATTTACAGTCGTATTCACAAAAGTTTACTAATGAAGCTTTAAAGTACACAATAGTTATTAAAAGATTAGTTTACAATAAATCCATCATAGCATTTCGTATTCAAAACCCTACAATAGCAGCTAAATAACTAAAGTGTGATTCTTTAATTTGCTTTGGTAATCCAAAACCCCGTTTACACTGCTCATAAGAACCGGATTTAAAGCTCTCTTCAGCTGATTTTATAAACGGAAAGCAGATGATCGAGCCATTAAATCCGGATTTTAAGAGCAGTGTAAACAGAGTTCTGTACCGTTTTAGTGCTAGTGCAGAAAAAGAAGTTATAGCATCGGTTTTTTCACAATCCGTTCCAGATATTATCAAATTTATTTGTTTAATAATTATTATAAACAAAAGCGGCAATTCACTAAAAACAAATGGTTTGGGCTTGATACAAGCAGCTGGGATATAATAAGCATGCAATTTTACATATAAAAATCAGGATGCACTTGAAGGTGATGTCATGCGAACAGCTGAGTTAAAATGTTCCATACATATATGTTTTCATTTTGCAATGAATCTAAATGTCAAAGGCTTAGCTGTGATTTTTTTCTAAAGTCTTAATTCTATTTGATTGGATAATCCAAACATAAGCAACAAAACAATGTTATAATGATGAAAATACATATATAAGATCATGTTTCCACTTGGAGCAAATCTAGATTTGCGACGAGATTTCGGAAATCTCGTGTTTTGCAATGAGGTTTCCTATACATTTTCATTGTGAGCAAATCTCCTTCCAAATTCATATGCAACACTGCGTTTGCATTAAATATCGGTTATTGTTGGGATTTTCGGGCAGTACTTTTTCTTAACATCTGAAAATTTCTTATTGAAATCATAAAGTTTAGTAGTAATTTAATAAAATCGTTTCAGGCAATAAAAATGCTAATCACAATAAAAACGCTGTCAAAAACGTCACTGTTCACAAATAAAAACCGAATAGATTTGGGCTCTAGTGGAAACATGGTTTAAAACACATTTGAAGAAGATAAGATGGTTTTGTTGGGGGTAGATTTTTGTTGTTGTGCTAATGACGCTACCTCTTAATTGTTTCATGAATAAATATATTCTTTATTTTTATAAACCGGTGCAGGGTCGAATGCAAGGCGGAATAAAAAAGACGGTCTCACGTGAACAGGTTTGACGTTATTAAGATGACAGGTTTTTGTTTGCATTCTCTTTGTTGTTATCTTATTTCTCGCATATTCTCTGCTCGCACACACACATTTCTTTGTTTGTGTTGACAAAATGTCGAACAGCTTGATTTCAAGATGGAGATTTCACCATTTTTATGGCGCTTTACAAATGACACAATCTTTAAATAGTTCAGCCATGTGCTAAATCATGTGTTTTTCTTCAGGTTTTCCTATGCAAAATTAAATCTCATTTTTGCAGGATTAAAATCCAAATAAATCCGATGTCATGGCCTGGTAATCGATAAAAGTACCGAAATATGCAACTCTTTTCAAGAATTGTGTAAGAATGTGTGTCATATGCACATTCATGTATACGCATGTACGCGAAATTTGTATTGGCTCAGCTACATGTCGCTAATATTTTGTAGAACTCTTCTTCTTCACCAAAACAGGTTTTGGTATGGAGACACTAATGTTTTTTCTTTTTAATTTACTTTTTTGCAAATAAAAATAGAAAAACGAACCATTGAAACCAATAAAACATACAAAAATGATGCTGGCAATGGTTTAAAGTGTTGTAACTTTGACTTTGTCATTTTCTTCACATTAGACAGAGTACTACTTTTCCGACTATTTTTAGCCAACGTTTTTTTATATGGAGTTTGACAGCATTCCGCTTGAAAAGCTGAAAAGCTTAATTTAGCGAATCCGCTAGACTGATAAATAAAACGACTAAATACATATGTTAGCTTGCAGATTTGAATCCGCCCATTTAACGTTGAGCATACCACTTGTTGCAATTGCTGTCGCGGACAGTCAGCAATATCGAGTGGAGAGTCTCAGACGGCACCGTCTGAATACTGAGTGCCTATAATACTCGATTTGAGAAGAGGAGTTATTGGCGCCTTTGGATAACCAACGTCCATGACGTTCACGACGATATGCGAGAAAGAAGATAATAACAAAGAGAATGCAAACAAAAATTTGACATCTTAATACCATCAAACCTGGCCGGCTGTTAACAGCTGTTCGAATGAGACCACCTTTTTAAATCCGCCTTGAATAAAACACAGTAAATATCAAAATATATTCATTTACAGGTAGTGGCAGTTGTCCAACAACGAAATATTGAGTGCATTATGTCAAAATCAGTGATTAGTGCAACTCTGATTTTGAGTATGGTGCTAGCTCGCGCCATTTTTCATTGTTTGTGTGTGTTATGGTTCTTATCTATAATACACACACAACCAAAACTTTTTGACAGATAGTGCACTTCGCAAGAAGAAATTGTTCTCAGCTGTTTACGGTACAATACCTGGTAATTATGCCATGGTAAAAATGAAAAATAAAAGCTTTCTGAACACTTCCTAAATCACTTTCGATAGTCGACTCAAAGTGGGATAGTAGCAATATTTCGGCGCCATGTGTTGTTGTTGGTGGCCATTATTGTTTACATCTTCCTATCTGTCCATTCTGAAATAAAGGCAGAAGAAAATGAAAAGTATTTGGGAGGCCAATTAAGTCCAAAAGTCCTAACATGTATTCCCCTCAAAAATCTTTGCCCACTCCCAGTGAGTTCAATTTTCCCTTTACGCCATACGACATACAGCAACAGTTGATGCAGGAACTGTATGGAGTGCTGGAAAACAAACTTATCGGCATATTTGAAAGCCCAACAGGTAAATTTCTCAACTGTAGAGTGTACGACTTGGCTTATTTAAAAACAATTGTCCATAGGAACTGGCAAGTCCTTGACACTGACCTGTGCTGCTCTCAAATGGCTGGAGGATCATGAGGCTTTGGTAAGAAAAGAGTTACTGGAGAGATTGGAAAGGGTGTCTAAGGAAGTAGAAAAGTTGGAAAAAGAACAAAGTGTGGCCACAGATTGGATTTCAATGCATTCCCAGACTTCACAACAAAAACAGGAATTGCTTGAATTGAAAGAGGTAAAGAAACTACTGGACGAATATGAGGAAAAGTTGAGTGTGATTAAGGAAAAACGAAAATTGGCCAAACAAAACAAATTGATGGCTGCAAAACACAGTTCTCAAACGAATCTAGATTCTAGGGATGTAACAATGGAAGAACCCAATGTTTTATTGGAAGATTTACAAAACACTGATGAAGATGATGAAATGGATGCGGAAGTTATGGAAAGGAATAACAAATACCGTGACATTCAAATATTCTTCTGTAGTCGTACTCACACTCAACTAGCTCAGGTAGTCAGGGAAATAAAACGAACTGCCTATGGAAAGAGAGTGAGATGTGTGTCCATGGCTTCGCGCCAACAGTTGTGCATTCACAAAGAGTTGCGCAAACTCAACAACACAGCATTTATAAATGAGAGATGCTTAGACATGGCTAAAAGTACAGAAGCAAAGACCACTTCCAGTGATGCCAATAGATGTGTTAAGAAAAAGGCACGGCTTAATCAAAAATCCTTGGGAAAATGTCACCTCAAAACGCAAAGTCTCATACAGGAGTTAAGCGAAATATCTTTGACCGATGTTTTAGATATAGAAGATTTGGTTAAAGAAGGTGAACAGCTTGAGGCATGCCCATATTACGCTGCTCGTATGGCCACCAGTATGGGCCAAATCGTCATGCTACCCTATCAGTTGCTGCTACATAAACGTAGTCGCGAAATGGCAGGTATTGACCTGCAAGGATCCATAGTGATCATTGATGAAGCTCACAATCTACTGGATTGTATATCTGATATATACAGCTGCGAAGTCACCTTGCTGCAATTGCAATCGGCCCAGCATCAAATAGTGGCTTATAAAATGAAATATGCATCACGTTTCAGTTCAGCAAATTTGCTTTCTATTAATAAATTGATTTTTGTAATAAAAAGGTTAATTAAGCTGTTGACCCCAAAGGCTGCTGCATCTCATGAAAATGAGAAAAGCTCAAATTTCCGTATGCTTTGCACCTATGAGATTATGTCCGAAGGGGATTTCTTCAACATTGACCTGTTTCAGTTGCTGAAGTTTTGTGAAAAATCTAGACTTGCTCAAAAGTTGCAGGGCTTTGCAAAAAGCCTAACGCTAGAGTCTAATTGCAATGAAAACCAACCTCCAGCTCCACTTACAGGAAAATCGGCTGCTTTGGGCTTGTTAAAACGCTTGCAACAAAGTCATGAAGAAAAGGTAGCCAAGAATTCCAAGCTTAAACGGCAGCCGGAAGAAGTGGAAGACCTGAAATCTTCAACAACAGAGCAAGACAAGAAGCCTTTAGTGAATCTGACATCGTCTATTAGACCCTTGCTGGCTTTTTTAGAAGCTCTATGTGAAAAAGCCGAAGATGGTCGCATTCTGGTCAACACCAGTGAAAACTCAGCTTCAAAATACGAATCTCAAGCGGGGTTTAAATACATACTTCTGAATCCCGGTGCCCATTTTCAAGATGTTATCAATGAAGCAAGAGCAGTAAGTCATGTTTCCCTTGATATCTTTCAGATTTTTTGTGTATTTTTTGGTTTTTCAGATAGTGGTTGCTGGAGGCACAATGCAGCCAACTTCAGAGTTAACAGAGCAGCTTTTTAACACATGTCCCGAACGTGTGAGACAGCATTTCTATGACCATGTAGTGCCAGATGATGCTGTCTTGCCATTTGTTGTAACAAAAGGTCCCAGTGGCAGGAATTTGTGTTTTAATTTCACTCAAAGATCTTCTACAGTAATGGTAAGTTGCTTTTTTCTCATTAACAACATAGCAGCTTTCAATTTCATATATATTCTCCAGTTAAATGATTTGTGCAGTGTTTTGGAAAATCTCTGTAATGTTGTCCCCGCTGGTCTTGTATGCTTTGTGCCCTCCTATGATTATTTGGATTCAGTTTATGTGCAGCTTACGAAGACTGGTATATTCGAAAGAATCTCAAACAAAAAGCGCATATTTCGTGAACCTCGCAGTGATGTTGGAAATGCTGAACAAAATGTGGATCAAGTTTTAAGTGATTATTCGCGTGCTGTTAGACATCAAAAAGGTGCTTTGCTTTTAAGTGTGGTCGGAGCCAAACTAAGTGAAGGTCTTAACTTTGCCGATGATTTGGGTCGAGGTGTCATTGTTGTGGGTCTGCCCTACCCCTATTGTAATTCTCCCGAGCTAAAGGAACGCATGGCATATTTAGACAAGACTTTAGGCCCTGGTTCTGGCAACGAATATTACGAGAATCTCTGCATGAAAGCGGTTAATCAATGTATTGGTCGCTCCGTTCGACACATAAGAGATTATGCATGTGTTTATCTGTTGGATGAAAGATATGCTCGTGAAAATATTCGTCGTAAATTACCACAGTGGATATCTAGGCACTTGCAAGTAGCTCCCGCATATGGTAAAGTTCAAGCCGGAACTGCAAAATTCTTTAAAGAGAAAAAAATGAAAGCGGCTCATGTCGAATAGTATTATGAAGACGTTCCTAAATATTTTTTTAAATGCTCATATCACTGCCTTATTTAGAGCTTAGTTTTTAAGGAGTTTTTCGATTTTGTTTTCTGTGTCCACATTTTTTTTACATATCTTACCCTAAAGTATTATTAAACATATATATTTTTTTAATATATTTGAAAATTTTATTTTTGAAAAATGTGTGGTGTTCATCGCTATTATGAGAAGCTCAGTTGAGAGCTACCAGGCGTGTGCACAGTTTGCGGGTAGTGCAATACTACCTAGGCATAGAGAGTAGCTGTAGCAACAGTCGGGAACAATCGGCGGTATCAAGAGGAAATTCTCAGGGAGAGGCCGGGGGACACCTCTTACCTAGATACTGGATGGCTATAATACTCGATATGATAAGACGAGTTAATATATTGGCACCTTTAAATAACCAACGGTCTTGACATTCCCGCGGCTTTTGGTCCTAAAGACGGCAACGACCTTGCTCACCAATGGGAGCAAGTCGTATTTTGGTATAAGTGAAATGATACATGGTTGGGATTTATTTTTTCTTGTAATATATATTGGTTTTTCTATATTTCCTCGCAAGTATTTTTTACAAGATATTTGAGTTGTATTGACCGAATTTAATTGGGGCTGTGTTTATTAAGCATAATGTGACATTTATTTGGGTTCACATGCCATACATTCCACATTTTGAGTGCATTATAGCGAAAAACGGATTCGTTTGTCCAAAATAGCTTGAGTTTGAAGTTCTTATAAAGGGTAAAATTTTTGTTTCAAATCATATCTGCCAAAATAAGGCGTTTATTCACAAATTCCGATTTATTTTCAAAACCAACTGCTTGTTTTTGAAAACAAACGGCAAAAAATGTGAACAAGGAAAAAACGTGCTTATTAAACACATCCCCAAAAGATGCAAATAGCAAAAGGACATTTATCGATGACATGCGACAAAGCCGATAACAAGTAATTGCCCTTGTAAACGGTGATTTTTTATGAGTTATAGGAAAGTTTTTCAAACAAAAAAAAAAAACACAAAATGCTATGTCTTGAAAAACACCTCAACCGTTCACACTAGTTAAGATGTTTTGGAAATTGCATTTTTTCAAACTCTAACATAAATTTTATGATGCACCGTTGTTAAGATTTATATTTTCTTGCTTTATATGTAAAATTTTTTTTGAAAAAAAATAAGATTTTTATTTTTGACATCATTCAGGGCTTTGGTTATTTAGCACAATTTAGGCGTTTATTTGGGTAATTTTTGTAATCTTTCTCATATTCTCTGCCTATGTACGCACACGTATACACACACGCACACAAATTTCTTTGCGTGTGTTTGCAAAAGTACGACAATATGCCAGATTGCACCATATGATTTGTGGTTGTTGTACAAATGAGACCACCTTTAATTGTTTCGCCATGTATGGATCCATTGCACAATTCAAGGCGGATATAACAAGGTGGTCTCAAACAGCTGTTAACAGTTGGCAAAGTTTGACGGTATTAGGACGTCAGATTTTTGTTTGCATTCCCTTTGTTGTCATCGTCTTTTTCCCATAATCTCTGCTCATGTACGCACACGTATGCACACACGCACACAAATTTCTTTTTATGTGTTGGCAAATCGTCGATTACATAATGGCGGATTACACCACATGATTTGTGGTTGTTGTAGAAATGAGACCACCTTAAATTGTTTCGCCATGACTACAATTGCAGAAGGTAGCGTCACTTGCCTAACAGCAACGAAATCAACGATACAACCCTGTGGGAATGGGGGTAGAAATTAGAACCCATCTGTTAAACTTCTGCACACTTTCAAATTGACAATCTCGTTTTTATTTGCATTGCCACGTGCAGCAACAAAAAAATTAAAAGATTTGTGATGGCAAACGTATAATTTATAAATTAAAACATTAGAAATGTGATTAAAACAAAATGTTGAAAAGCTGGGCAAGTGATTTAACCTTCTTTAGTGAACACTGTATGGATCTTAAATCTAATGTAATCGATTGTTCGACTTCTCCGACTTTTATCTGAATCAAATCTACACAAGGTGTTATTAGGGATCAAAATGCGCCATTTATGAGCACTTTATGTTTTATGGGGAGAACGATGCATAATCTAATTATAGTTCTTGTCAGGATTCGAACCCGTCGAATATTCGATTTTTTTTAAGCCACTAAAAGCTGGTACTACATTTGGTTGTTGTTCGACTTTTGTTTGCATTCTGGCAGGATGCACTTATAAGGTGAGGTCATGCGAACAGCTGAGTCCAATCTTTTTATATTTGTTTTGATTTTGCAGTAAATCTAAATGTCAAAGGCTTGATAATATAACTGTGACCCAACCTCATAATTGTACCATGTTGGGCAGGATGCACTTATAAGGTGAGATCATGGGAACAGCTGAGTAAAATTTTTTTATATTTCTTTTGACTTTGCAGTAAATCTAATTGTCAAAGGGTTGATAAAACAGCTGTGATTTTTTTCTCAAATCTTAAAAATATGTACTATTTGATCCGATAGTCCTCATATAAGCAACAAAACAGTAATAATGATGAAAATACAAATATAAAACACATTTGAAGAAATTGTAAAACAAAGTTTATTTCTAAAACCACTTTGACATTTCAATTTACGGCATTTGCCACTCAAGGTAGTTTCGTTGAGGGTAGAATTTTGTTGTTGTGCTAATGACCCAACCACATTATTGTATCATGTTGGGCAAGTGACCCAACCTACTGGTCAAATTTCTGGACACTTCCTAATTGACATTCTAGTTTTTATTTGAATTATCATGTGAAGCAGACGCAATACCAAAAGATTTATGATTATAAACGTGTAAAATATAAATTAAGACAATTAAAATGTGAGAAACTAAACAAAAAGTAAAGAAATGCTAAAATCCAAACCAAGCAATTGATGTTTTAGTGGGATTTGGATACAACTCTGGAATCGGACAACTCCATCAGCTGGACAAGTAACTTAGCCTTCTTTAGTGAACCCTGATTGAAACATTGCCAAATGCAAATTTGGAATTTAGAGCAACGATTTCAAACAAGGAAGGTTGGGACGCCTATTATCAAATAGATCGAGCTTTACTGAACAACAAGTCAACTATTATGGAGGATGAATATTTCAATGTGCCTTTACAGGATGTGAAACGTGAGTTGAGGCGTGGTATAGTCGAGTGCCAGAAACGCGGCTTGCTGCATAGTGCCAAGTGGTTGGCCGAAATGAACCATGGTCTGGTCGACATTGAAATTGCGGACGATGATAATAAATGTGATTTCACCAAAGTGCTTCTGGAAGGCATAACACCGGATGAATATGATTGCTATTATTTGGCAAAGAGTTATTTTGATGTCAGAGAATATGATAGGGCTGCTTACTTGGTGAGAAATTGCGAATCGTCTGTGCCTAGATTTCTACACTACTATGCAACATATATGGGCTTGGAAAAGCGGCGTTTGGACTCGACCACAGATCAATCGAATTTAAATGATTCTGGGCATGTCAAAGATTTAGCTGAGCTCTTAGCCACTCTCAGGTCTGCCTATTCGCATGGCAGGTTGGATGGCTACGGCATGTATTTGTATGGTGTCATCTTGAAGGCCTTAAATCTTAATCAGGCCGCCCAACAAGTCTTGGTACAATCTATACGTTTGGCTCCTATGCTGTGGGGCTCGTATGTGGAACTTGCTCCCCTTATTACCGAAAAGGAGAAGCTGCAGACAATGCATTTTGGTGGACATTGGATGAGACATTTTTTTGTTGCCCACACTTACATTGAAATGTATTTGAATGACGAGGGTTTGAAGGCCTATGAAGAGCTGCAGGCAGCTGGTTTTAGAAAATGTGTCTATGTGACATCACAAATGGCATTGGCCTATCATAATAAAAGGGGTAAGTAGCAGCAAATTTTGTATCGTTTTTCGAAAAAGATTTATAAATCAATCTGAAATTTTGATTTTTCATTTTCAGATGTCGACAAAGCCATTGAAATATTCCAAGATCTGCAAGAAGCAGATCCCTATCGCTTAGACAATATGGATACATATTCGAATTTATTATTCGTTAAGGAGCTAAAAACTGAAATGGCCCAATTGGCACACAAGGCAGTGGGTATTAACAAATATCGCCCAGAAACCTGCTGTGTTATTGGTGAGTTGCCAATCAATGCCCATTGCAAACATTTGTCCAAATTGTTATCTTGTCTTTGTTATAACTTTCAAGGTAACTATTACAGTATACGATGTGATCATCAAATGGCCATCATGTATTTCCAAAGGGCTTTAAAACTTAATCCAAAGTATTTGGCAGCCTGGACACTGATGGGTCATGAATTTATGGAATTGAAGAATACCAATGCAGCTATACAAAGTTATCGCAAAGCTGTGGGTAGGTTATTTTAGTTCTTCGTAAATACTTTGTTTAATTATTTTTCTTGGAATTTTTAGAGGTGAATAAACGTGACTACAGAGCTTGGTATGGCCTGGGACAAGCCTATGAAATCCTGAAAATGCATTACTATAGTTTATATTATTTCAAAATTGCACACCAGCTAAGACCTTATGACAGCCGCATGCTGGTGGCTTTGGGCGAAACATATGAGAAATTGGAAAAATGTCAAAACGCCATTAAATGTTACAGCAAGGCTTGCGATGTGGGTGATATAGAGGGTATAGCCATGTATAAAATGGCCAATCTACATGAGAAATTGGGTGATTTCGATTTGGCTGTCAACTGTTACATTTTGTATTGTGACGATGAACCAGCGGCAGCAGATAAACAGAGTTTGTATCATGGCTACATGACCTTGGCCAATTATTATGAAAGCAAAGGGGAATATGATCGAGCATCACATTATGCCTACAAATGTTTGGAATCAGATGATGTATGTAGACTCATTAGCCTCAATAGAAGAATACTAACTATATTGTTTGTCTTTTTCTCTTTCTAAAGCGGAAATCCGAAGCCAAATCATTGCTTAAAACTATTGAAAACAAACGCAGTGGGAAAGTAATTAGCTTGGGTAATTTACCTTCCTGTTCTACAGCCACTGTGGCCAACGCAGATACCTCCTCAGATGATGATATGGAAATGGAGTTAAGTGATTACAAATTATCACCCAATGCGCCTTTTCTAGTGGGAGATCGCGGCTTGGTGGCAGCCAGTTCCAGCAGTATAAAATCGAGTGCAAATACTACAGCCAATGAAATGTTGATAACAGCCTCCTCTAGTGTAACAAATAAATCGCCTCTGGAGACCTTACACTCATTAGGCTCACAAAAGTTCTCCTCTTCTGTGACCACAGATGAGATGTCTTTAAGTGAAAGTGATGTTACAACAAATACCTCATTGCCTGCCACCAGTTCGAATCCCTCATTACCACGACGTACCTCTAGCTCAGGCACACAGCCGGCGTTGGCAATACCAAATATTGGCGAACAGGATGAGGATACGCAATCAATGGAAATGTCTTCCATATCAATAGACTGAGTTCTCGCAACTGGAGTTCTAGTTGCCTGGGTGTAGACTAAGGTTCCTCATTGCGCTGATAGGATTTAGTTTATTTAATGTTTTATTTGTGTTATATGCTGTAGCACTCACTTTTCCCTTAATTTATGCTTAACAAATTTAACCATATTGGTTTATTTTGATATACTTTAATTTATGGAAAGGAATAGTTTGTGTTTCTTTAATATTGGCATACATATGTGTTAGATATGTCGTTGGTTGTAGACAGAATATTTTATAATATGGTCTGTTTTTAATAGCTGAAGAATGCATTTGAAAAAGATAGGGTTATTGAGAATTCTTTGTTTTGATCCAAAAGGAAAAGATTGATTAAATGATTTGTATTTTGTACTTTGTGTCCATTATCCTTACTTCCTTAAAATGAGCAAATATAACAAGAAAGTATTAAAGAAGACCAACCAAATAATTGTACATTTTTGAAAAGTAGTTTGGTTATGTTTTAAGACAGATTAATGGGCAGGTCGTGCCCATCTTTGGGCTATTTCTACTCCACTCAATTAAAAGCTGCCCACTGTGTGTGTCATGTTAGATGTAAAATTCCAAATTGCAAATTTGCCCCTGAACATTCCATAAGGAACCGGCAATATCCTCTTTGTCCCTTGTCAGCTCAAAGCTAAGCTAAAAATCAGGATCCATACCAAGTACTCAGCAATTAAAGCATTCGGTTTGAAAATTCCCCAAGTGAAGCGCTGAAACGATCCAGCTCAACCCCCGGCACAGGATAACCACAAAGGTTGGAACTTAGAGTTATAATGAAAACCTCAGCTGAAAGCTACAGGGCGTATCCACAGGTTGCGGATAGGGGAATGTTCCGTATTTGTACGGAGTAACTGCAACTGCAACAGGACAACGGCGGTATCAAGTCGAGGATCTCAGTGAGAGGTCGGGCGGTACTTGCTCTTGCTTTGATATTGAATGTCTATCTGTTTGGGGCATAGGGTGGAAAACAGTCCCAGAAGGCTTAAAACTAACAATTTCCCTCGAGCTATCTAAACCATCTAGGTTCCGCTCTCGCATTACTTCAAGGTTGATCCCTGTGGGGCTCTTAGGCCATACGCCTCAGTGTTCCTTCCTCCAGGTGCCCTCTTCATCTACCAATCGCTATATCATCTGCATTTTTTAATGAGTGAGTTATTATAAGCCTACCGACATCCGACTCAAATATGGCACAGTTAGGAATTTATTTAGATATAGCTGTCACCAGACATGAACCATTAGGGGAGTGGAATGGAAAACAATTAAGGATTTTGTAAGTCGCACGGAATTCCTAACATAAAACTTTCTTTTTCGAGGTTACTTTTCAGTTTTAAGAGCGCACAAGTGGCATGGGGCGGATAAATATCTGCACCCTCTTTTCAACCTAACCTAATCTTATCCGATTTCGCTGAAATTTTAAACAGTTAGTTATTTTAAGCCTCCCGACCCAAAAATAGTTCAGAGTGGACAAGATTAGATGCCATATACACCGATCTGCCGATTAAAGGTCTTAAGCCCACAAAAGCTGCATTTATTATCCAACTTGGCTGGAATTTGAAACTCTGTTGTTCTAAGAATCCCGACATTCGATCCAAATAGGCCGATTTGTCGATTAAGGGTCTTAGCCCTTAAAAGCTGCTTTTAATAACCGATTTCGCTGGTATATGAAACAGTGAGTTGTTTAAAGCCTTCCGTCATACCAATCTAATACGGTCCTGATCGGACTGCAGTATAGACGGATCTGCCGATATAGTGTCAAAATCCTGTAAAAGTCGAATTTGTTATCCTATTTCACAGTAATTTGACACAGTGACTTGTATTAAGGCTCGGGTCATCCTACCAGCATATGGTACAGAACACATACATATATATATAGATATAGCTGCCATATAGACCGATCTTACAATTTAGGGTCTGAATCCCATAAAAGTTGATTTTATCCATAAGAGTTCTCGGGACCTGAATCAAATATCAAATGATATTACGGGAACACCGAGTTCAGATGCTGGTAAGATCGAACTTTTAGGGCGGCCGTCCCCTGTACCAATAGCAGAGCTTTAGCCCTGCACCTGTAGGGATTTACCCCAAATTTCGCTTTCATATAGGAGAATACTATTGCAGACCTGCAATGTTTGCCGTGAATAGGTCTAATTGAGACGGTATCTTCGCCGCTTTTTTGTTCTGCGATTGGTCTGTAAGGTATTTCACGTACCTTCTCGAACCGCATAAATATCCCTGTGGGGATGTGGTTCCTCATAACCAGGAGTAGTTAAGTATTTTGCATTGCCAGCTGTAGCCCGTGAGATTCTAACTTAAGTCTAATTTTGATCCCGACCTGATGGGGGAACAGTTCCACCTACATCTAGTTTCGTTTTTTTCACAGGCATAAAAAATATCACTGGTGGACTTACCACTTAGGGATGACATAGTGTCTCTTCAAGATCTTGAGTAAGTGGTTCAATGTTACAAAAGAGAGTCTTGGGTTCAAACATCGTATCAACGTCATTTACAACGACATATTAGCACAGCTTGCACACATTTGCCAAATGATTGTTGTTCTCAGAGTTCATGTGAGGTTCATAGTATGTAAAGATAACTTTTTTTGAAATATTATACTTTCTACATGAAGCTTACATTTTGATATCTTGAAGCACTGCTACTGCGAAACCTATGAAACACTATTAACTACTTACTAAATTTCCTGAATATCTTCACTAAGGAACAGGGAATCCTTTTCTCATATCAATGAGTACAGTCCGTATAATGTTTAAGTTCAATCATAAGGGACCTCCTTTTTATTGCCGAGTCCGAATGGCGTGCTGCATAGCGACACCACTAGAGAAGTTTTAATATGGCAGGATACCTCATAAATGAAGCCAGCAATAGTAAGGGGAAACAAACACTGCAAATTTATCTGATGTTTACACCGGGTTTGAACTCAGGCGTTCGGCTTCATAGACGGACGTGGCAACCTCGGCGCTGCGGTGGCCTCTGACTTATAACCTATGAAACACAGTTTTTTTCAACACAGTAAGTAACTTGTTAACTATATTTTCATTATAAAAAACAATACAAAAATAGTCTTAACAATAATCCCACCAAGTTACCCTCCCATATTTTCTTGTTCTAATCACTTTGTTTTAATCTTTTTATCAACAGCTAAAGAGCCTTTTTTATGCGTATCCATAGGCTGAATAAAAGCAAAACCATTAGCACTAAGATCCATATGGACAAGGCCAACACATCCTGGCCGTACAAGTCTCCATTCATTCCGAAATCAGTGAGAAATTTCTTAGGATGGCGATAATAGCAGAAATCAATGCTACATTTCATATCTGGACGATCATAGGCGTAGAGAGCCCTCAACAGACCTTCAATTGTATAGCGAAAGAAGGATATGTCACAAAGAAACTGTAGATATGAAGCCACCTCGTAGACACGTATAAAAAAGCCGGAAAATATCAGCATGGGTATTGTGAGACAGGGAACTAGGAAAACGCCAAGCTAAAAAGGAAGAACAAAATAAATTTCTTACTCTGAAAATTTTTGAAATTTTCAATCTTACCTGCATGTGAAACAGCGAACCACACACCAGACCCATAAAATGTCCTATCATGCCGGTCAGTAAACACATGCCCCAAAACATGACAAACCTTCCCAGCTCCATGGGCTGACCCGTCATAAAGAATGCTATACAAGTCAACAATGTTGGACAGATAAATTGCAAGGGTAAATCTGCTATAATTTTGGCCATATAATACGACTTTATTGAATACCATCCATTAAGATATTCCCTTATAAACACGGCACATTCCTGAGGACAAAGAAATATGGACGGCATAGCATTTCCAAAGAAAATAAACATAACAACAAAAAATATACATGAAGCATTGGTCAAGGTTTTGGCGCCATCATTGCCAATTTGCCAAAAGACCAAACCCAGAAGTGCTGCTACCACAATGTGCATTATAATACGAAGTCTTACGGAGAGCTAAACAAGTAAAAAGAAATAAAAAGAAAAAAAGTAAATTAATAATTTTGTAAGTATTTATTTTTCTATTGGGTTGCCCAAAAAGTAATTGCGGATTTGTCAACGCCGACTATATGAAAAATCCGCAATTACTTTTTGGGCAACCCAATATTATATAATTTACTTGTTTAAAACATTTGTTTTACATAAATGTATCTAACAAAATTTACTTGGCAAATTTATTGGTCGGATGTAAGTCGATGACATAATTTATATAAACAAAAGTAGCTACTACCATTATTAAAAGCGAAACCTTATGGAAGCCGCTTATCCAGCCATCATTATGCGAAATCCCCAATAATAGCAATAACCGCAATAAGACCTTTAGCACAGTGGCTGTTTATGACTTCCGTTGGAGAAATCAGAGATTTCATGCCGAAAGGTCTCAGGTCAGAGAGCCCAGCAACGCTGCTTCCATGTATAGATTCCCGCCTCCTAACTGGCCATCTCTCAGAGCACTGGCCGTTTCAAGCAGGGGACGGGCGATTTCTAGCATATTCATTCGCTTTAAAAATTACTGGAATATAGTCGTATCTATGAACCAAGGGAGAGTTAAGTTTTGCGTTTGGATTTTTTACAGGGATTCTAAATATAAATTCTGTGTACTTACACCCCGCAGTCCTGGAATTAAAGGGCCTTATCGCCAACTTACTCTCCACATTAATCATAAGTTGCCAAGAACGATCATTTCATCTACAGGATTTCGATTGCGCCAATGCTATAGCACAGACCTTTGACACTAAGACCTTATTTACTTGTTTTCCCCATATGCCCTACACATGCTATCTCTTGCCGCACCTATTTTACATAAGTGAGCTGCTACTCCTAAGTGTCTCTTTATGATACCGAAAGCATCTTTTCTTTTCAACAATAGCCTCATCTCCTCACGATCCGCGTCTTCCAATAGAATTTTCGTCGTCTGTTCCTGTTCCACAGTGTTACATGCTGTTCCACAGTGTTACATGGCGTTAATCTCCTTCTTATACTCCAAAACTGCTCGTGACCTTACTGTTCTGGTTGTTATTGTCCTGAAGGCCGGTACTCTTAACGATATGCTAAAATACAGCATTTACCTTCTTCCTTGAACCCATTTCTTCCTAGGTCTTTTAGCCCCGAGTGGTGCTCATACTTCCTTCGTATATCTATGAACCGAACGTCCAAAATCGTACATTCAACCTGTTGCTGTATTCTTTTGTTGTATATCCCCTACATAATGGTCGACTACAACTAATCGTTCAGAAACAATTTTTTGTGGAGGCGGTGGATCATTTCGCGTCATGGACTCTTCTACATAAAAACCTTGATATATAGGGCACGAAATATCCATAGTCCATGATTTCGGTTTACACCTGCTTAGCTTTTTTACTATTTAATCGTCAAGAAAGTGTATTTACCTACCATGTTTCTATAGGTTGATGTGGACGAACGTTTGAGTAGCACTACAAATTGCCGCCAGACAGACACCCGCTCTTTGGGACGAATTATTTCCGTTTTCTCTGCATTTATTATAGGATTTGACGAGTTTATATCGACAGTTGTATGTGTGGGGAGAGAACTGGAGTTTGTGAGAAGGGCGGCTAAAAAAACATAAAACAACTATCATTATAAAAATGATTTCTAATAACTGAATCTTACCGTTTTCCGAATGGCCATTGTCCGTATTCGAAAATTTGGTATTGTCATGACGCAAATTATTGTCTTGCACTAGTTTTAGTAGGTCGGGATTATCCACATCACTGCAGACCTCAAGAACTAGAGAGAGAACAAGAGATCTATGTAATTTATCTTAAAATATTTTATAATTTGTTGGCATTTTATTTTGCATTCTTAAATTTACCATAATCGGCGGGATTATAATACTGCGGACAATTAAATCCGGATTTTCGAAAATGATCTAGCATTGCGTTTTGAGGACCCGAGTATAATATCCGCCCTCTTGAAACCACTAAAATATCATCGAATAATTGCATAAGTCTTGAACTGGGCTGATGGACTACACAAACAATAACACGGCCATCGCGGGCTAATTTCCTTAAATAGGATATAATCTGATAGGAGGCGACACTATCCAGACCACTGGTGGGTTCATCGAAAAACATTATCGGTGGATTTGTGACCATTTCAATGCCAATTGATAAACGCTTGTGTTCCCCTCCAGACAAATGCGTGACCAAAGTATGACGACTATGTGTCAAATTCAACATTTCCAATATATTCTTGATCTGCAAAAGAGAAAGGGGAGAATAATTATTCTGAAAATCTTCCATTTATACTAGAGATTAAATACAATTTTATTTTTCTGTTTTATGGTAGTCTCAATGGGCAGCTTTAAGTCGGTGGATACCCTCAATGTTTCCTGCACTGTCAGCAGATCCAACATGGTAAAATTTTGTGGTATATAAGAAGACATTCTTCGGAATTCCACTATGTTTCTGGGCTTTCCATTCAGGTCAATATTACCGGTGATTCCCGAAGCCCTATTTTGGAATAAAATTTAAGCATACATCTTAAGTTGAAATGAATATCTTTTTTGTTTATAGTCCTTACTTACTTAAAACCGGAGAGAGCATTCAGCAGCGATGTTTTCCCGGCTCCAGACGGTCCCAAAATGGCAGTAAGGCGACCCGATCTGAATTCGCCACATGCATCATTTAGAATCCCAGTGGAAACGGATTTGTCTGTGGAAAATAGAGAAAAAGAGAGGATAAATACACACTGTGGCACATTGAAAAGTTTAGATACAGTTAACCTAAAAGAAGTAAAAGCGAGCTAAATTCGGCCGGGCCTAATGAGGGGTATATAACCTCACAATGGATTGCATTTATCAAGTTCTCTGCCCGGTATATCTTTGTGCAAGATTTCAGGCAAATCAGATAGAAATTGCGCCCTCTGCCATATAGACCGAGGCTCAAGAAGAATAGTCTGAAGATAGGTTTGTTGTTGGAAGTCAAAACAAACCCCTTCAAACCCTTTATGCCAAATATCAACCGAATCGGTATAATTGCGCCCTCTAGAGATTCAGAAGTCAAGATCCTTATCAACCAATTTAAATCATACTTGTTGAATACAAAACACCAACACCATATATGGGACTTAAATGAAAGGTATTTGGGAGTAGAGTTCAAATATGTATTAAATATTGTGTCCACAATATTAAATGCAAACTATTTGAGGGTAGAGAAAGATTTTTATACCCACCACTGAAGGATGGGAGTATATTTATTTTGTCATTCCGTTTGCAACACATCGAAATATCCATTTTCGACCCTATAAAGTATATATATTCTTGATCAGCGTAAAAATCTAAGACGATCTAGCTATGTCCGTTCGTCGGTCTGTCTGTTGAAATCACACTACAGCTTTAAAAAAAGAGATATTGAGCTGAAACTTTGCACAGATTCTTTTTATACCCTCCACCATAAGATGGGGGGTATACTAATTTCGTCATTCTGTTTGTAACTACTCGAAATATTCGTCTGAGACCCCATAAAGTATATATATTCTTGATCGTCGCGACATTTTATGTCCATCTAGTCATGTCCGTCCGTCTGTCCGTCCGTCTGTCGAAAGCACGCTAACTTCCGAAGGAGTAAAGCTAGCCGCTTGAAATTTAGTGTAGGTCGGTTGGTATTGTAAATGGTCCATATCGGTCCATGTTTTGATATAGCTGCCATATAAACCGATCTTGGGTCTTGACTTCTTGAGCCTCTAGAGTGCGCAATTCCTATCCGATTGGAATGAAATTTTGCACGACGTGTTTTGTTATGATATCCAATAACTGTGCCAAGTATGGTTCAAATCGGTCCATAACCTGATATAGCTGCCGTATAAATCGATCTGGGATCTTGACTTCTTGAGCCTCTAGAGGTCGCAATTATTATCCGATTTGCCTGAAATTTTATACTACGGATCCTCTCATGACCATCAACATACGTGTTTATTATGATCTGAATCGGTCTATAGCCCGATACAGCTCCCATATAAATCGATCTTTCTATTTTACTTCTTGAGCCCCCAAAGGGCGCAATTCTTATTCGAATTGCCTGACATTTTACACAGGTCTACAACGTATAATTTAATTGTGGTCCGAATCAGACCATATCTTGATATTGCTCTAATAACAGAGCAAGTCTTTTCGTTTATCCTTTTTTTGCCTAAGAAGAGATGCCGGAAAAGGAACTTGACAAATGCGATCCATGGTGGAGGGTATATAAGATTCGGCCCGGCCGAACTTAGCACGTTTTTACTTGTTTTCCATAAGCAGGTTAAGTTCGAAGATGAGCTATATCGGATATAGCACCCATATAGACCGATCCGCCGATTTAGGATCTTAGGCCCATAAAAGCCACATTTATTATCCGATTTTGCTGAAATTTGGGACAGTGAGTTGTTTTAGACCTTTTTCAATTTGGCCCAGATCGGTCCAGATTTGGATATAGCTGCCATATAGACCGATCTCTTGATTTAAGGTTTTGGGCCATAAAAGGCACATTTATTGTCCGATGTCGCCGAAATTTTGGACTTTAAGTTTCGTAAGGTCCTTCGATATCCTTCTTCAATTTGGCCCAGATCGGTACAGATTTGTATATAGTTGCCATATAGACCGATCTCTCGATTCAATGTTTTGGGCCCATAAAAGGCGATCCGCCGATTTAGGATCTTAAGCCCATAAAAGCCACATTTATTATCCGATTTTGCTGAAATTTGGGACAGTGAATTGTTTTAGGCCCTTCGACATTATTCTTCAATTTGGCTCAGATCGGTCCAGATTTGGATATGGCTGCGATTTAAGGTTTTGGGGCCATAAAAGGCGCATTTATTGTGCGATGTCGCCGAAATTTGGGACAGTGAGTTGTGTTAGGCTCTTCGACATTTTTCTGCAACTTGGCCCAAATCGGTTCAGATTTGGATATAGGTGCCATATAGTCCCATATCTCGATTTAAAGTCTTGGCCCCATAAAAGACGCATTTTTTATCCGATTTCACTGAAATTTGACACAGTTATGTTAGGCTTTTCAACATCCGTGTCGTATATGTTTCAGATCGGTTTAGTTTTAGATATATTGGGTTGCCCAAAAAGTAATTGCGGATTTTTTAAAAGAAAGTAAATGCATTTTTAATAAAACTTAGAATGAACTTTAATCAAATATACTATTTTTACACTTTTTTTCTAAAGCAAGCTAAAAGTAACAGCTGATAACTGACAGAAGAAAGAATGCAATTACAGAGTCACAAGCTGTGAAAAAATTTGTCAACGCCGACTATATGAAAAATTCGCAATTACTTTTTGGGCAACCCAATAGCTACTGAAGAGACCAATATTTTGTCATACACAATTGAAAAATGATTTGTGCTTATTAGCATTTGGCCCAAATCAGAACATATTTCGATATAGCTGCTATGGGGCATAAGGTATGCATTTTTATCGGATTTTGACGATAGATGGTTTACATATATACCCGAGGTGGGTGGTATCCCAAGTTCGGCCCGGGCGAACTTAACGCCTTTTTACTTGTTTTTTTCCAAATTGCCGAGTGACGGGGGTCAATGGATAGTTATTAGGGGTGTAATAACTATCCAATGACGCATGTAAACCAGTCTTGGCAATATGGTTTGTTAAGATATCCCCCATATAAACCAGTTTTGTTTATCAAAAATGGATAAGAACTTATCATATACAACCCATGTTGAAGGGTTTTAAAATTTTGAATCATCCGAACGTAATGTACTTTTTTTTAACATTCGCAACAAATAATGCAAAATACAAGTTTTGAAGAATTGTCGCTATGGCATTTGTAGACCACTTTCAAAATTTAGCTTTCAGAACAAATGTTTGTAATTATTTTCTGTGGGTGATACTTGTTTTTATAAATTTGACCAACAAATATTTAAAGGCATTATTTGCACAATAATTTTTTTTATGTTGACTTATTCGCTTATAATGAAGCACTTAAGTCGATTCGTAGTATTGTTGAAATATTTGGGTTGTTTTTAAAATGTTAATGCGCTAAAAATTTTTTTAATTGTTTTAATAATATCTGGTAAAGCCCAGTTTAATGGAAATTTTTAATTGGGCCTTATATTCTGAAAAGCAATAAGTTCAAAAGAAGAATATTTGATATTCTATGGCAGACTTGTGATGCTGTGGGGTAGAGTTCATAAGCAAGCTCTATTGAAAACTCTAATTGTACCACACGTTTTGGGCAGAGTAAAGTAATTTCGTCATTCGTTTGTAACACATCGAAATATACATCTGAGACCCAATAAAGTTTATATATTATTGTTAGTATTGACATTCAAAGTCGATTTAGCAATGTCCGTCAGTCTGTCGAAAGCACGCAAACTTTCGAAGGAATAAAACTAGGCGCTTGAAATTATGCACAAATTATGCTCGGGCCCGACGATTTTGTCTGAAGAAAAAATGTTAATTAAATTTACTCTATACAAAAAATGTCAATAACATTTTTTAAATGACAAAATTTCATATTTATAATATTTTACAAAGACAACACTTTGCCCAGGCCAGGGCCGCCTTAAAATTATTTTTCTTAAGGACAAAATTGTAATGAAATTCTTAGTAAAAACATACTTTAAATGAAATTATTTCAAAATAAGTTTTAATGACATTTTTGCTAAAGACAAAATTTCAGCGTAACATTCTCTATTGACAAAATTGCAGCACGGGTCGGACCCCCTTCGAAATTACTTTTATTAAGACAAAGTTTCTCCAAAATGTTTTCATCAAACAATATTTTCATTAAATTTTTTCTAAAGACAACATTTTTGTAAAAAAAATTCAATAAAATTTTTTCTAAAGACTAAACTTTATTGAATTTTTTTAGGAACAAAATTTCAGCGTAAAACTCTCTAAAGACAACTCAATTTCGAGATTATTTTTATAAGCCAAAATTTCAATAAAACATAGAATTATGCGACATTACATTTTCCATAGAGCCTTTTTCATGCTTATCTGTACCAAACAACATTTTTATGGAGATAAAAGTTCTTGTAACTGGTTTCAATCGGCCACTTTCTTCAATCCAAATTTCATTACGATGCCTCTTACCTAAAATTTTTCTAAGGCAGCTATATTCTTGGTTTTTTCGTCGTTAATGGGTTAATGCATTTAATATGCTTGTTAGTCTGAAAAACTTTTCCAAAGAATGAATAGTAATTGTTCGTTTTGTTTTACTTTCGAGACGAGCTTAGGTAGGTCGTGAGTAGGTCGTACCCATACCGAATATACCACGAAAACGTGTCTACGATGTAAGCACAACACTAAAACAAGTCTGACACTTTTCACACGTGCTTTACATCTACTTTGCTTCCATAGCATATACATTGATAGCTTACACATTATTTTTAGATCGAATCTAATCTTTCAAGCAAAGTGTGTCCCTGGTTGGTCATAAAGTCAGAGCTGAATTTTGCACTGATTGCTAACACACTATTTATAGACCGAATCTAATCTTTCAAACAAAGTGTGGTTGTCTTTGCGAATATCTTTTGGAAGTTGTATTAATGGCTTCGAACGCTAGACGACGGCAACGGCTATTGCTGCTGCTCCGTGCGTTCGGGTTGAAACCTCGTTGCCGTCGTCTAGCGTTCTAAGCCATTAATACAACTTCCAAAAGATATTCGCAAAGATGACCACACTTTGTTTGAAAGTTTAGATTCGGCCTATAAATAGTATGGAAGCAATCAGTGCAAAATTCGGTTCTGACTTTTTGACCAAATGTCCCCACCGATGGGTCAGTTCTTGCAACAAATAGCGACCACCGAAATTCACATTAACAGAAGAATTTTGCCAATATTCGATTTTAAAGAAATGAGGGGTAAGCCCCCCCCCCCCTCCTCCAAAATAAAATCCTGGCTACGTCCCTGGTTGCCATATAAACCGATCTCGAGTCTTGATTTCTTAAGCCTCTACAGTGCACAATTATTATCCGATTTGGTTGAAATTCAGCTTGAAGTATTTTGTTTTGACTCCCAATGACTGTGCCAAGTATGGTCCAAATCGATTCATAATCTGATATATTTAGTTCCCATATAAACCGATATGACGATTTAACTTCTTGAGCCCCTATAGGAACGAATTCTTATTTCAAATACGGTCTGAATCGGTCTATAACCTGATATAGCTTTCATGTAAACCGATCTCACGATGTTACTTCTTGAGCCCCTATAGGGCCCAATTCAGATCCGATTTGAGTGAAACACAATGACTTCTACTATGGTCACCAACATCCAAACCAAGTATGGTCCGAATTGGTCCATAACTTAATATGGCTCCAATAGCATGGCAGTTTTTATCCATTATCCTTTGTTTGCCTATAAAGAGACACCGGGCAAAGAACTTGTCAAATGCGATCCACGGTGAAGGTTATATAAAATTCGACCCGGGCGAACTTTACAGCTTTTACTTGTTCTTTCCGTGGAATAGACGTTTATCCTCTCTCCTTTTCTCCTAATACCTCAACCTTCATCTGGAGCATTGCTACTGATTGCAGTGATTGGTCTGTATGCCGCATTCTCAGCTTCAGTAGCATTTCGACACTCTTGGTCGTATCATGGGTTTCTTGGCAAAGTCTTCTGCTAAGTGTGCTTCACGTACCAAACTTTAACCAGATCTGATGAAAATTAAGGTTTCTTGCGACTCAAGAAATTTAAATTCGGGCATATTTTAATGCAGGAGCTATATCTTATTCAAATCCATCTATGTCATCCCCAATGATCTACATTAAAAAGAAGCATTTATGCAAAATTTCAAGCGGATATCTTTATTCTTTTCAGCGCTATATTCATTACGACATACGGCTAGATCGATTTAGAATATGATCTAGAATATAACCAATAATTGTAGTTGTTACGAACGGAATGACTAGATTAGTATACCCATAAAATAAAAAAACCCCTCCAATAAAATTGTTAGTCAATTGCGATGTGTTGTAAGCTCCATTAGCCTTGATGTATTTTAGTATTTATTTCGAAGTTGTGAAGTTGTGTGCAGACTGGCATTCTACAGTCTGCAATGTACCTAATAAATACGAGTATGAACTAAATTATTAAACAAAGTAAACGAGTTAATAAATCAGACAATGATACCAATCCTATTTGTAAAGGTTTGATTTTCTTTTGCAAAATGGCAAATTTTGACCATGAACATTCCACTTAGGTTTCGATTTTCTTTTAGGTTTTGTTAAAAATCAGTGCTTAATATTATTATAACAAGTAGCACATTTGTGGTGCATTGGTATATAATTATTGGCCAGACTAACTAATCTAATCGTGTAATCGTTTGTTTTTAATTGCATCTTTATTTGGGTATCTTCTTGATATTGCATACCTTTTTCTAAACTAATTATCGGTTAAGCTACATGTACACGAATCGTGTTAATGATTAGGACAAATTATTAGATTACATTCAATTTGGCATTTAATCCAAATGTTAGGAAGTTAAATACGATTATATTGAAAAATTATAGTTGCTCAATTTTATTATAGATAATAAAATTGGTATTTGGCGATTGGGGAATTGCATTGCGTAAAACGTTAACATACCATGTCGTAAGATAGTCGGTGCAATCTTGAGATCTAACAGGTGCTTATAACAAAAATATATTGAAAGGCTAAGTTGTGGTTGCATTTATCTGCAAGAGAAACTGAAAGAAATAGGAGATCTTGATTTTCTTATAAAGACGTTTGAAACAAGCTTGTACTGATCTTATGGTCAAAATTTTGACAATTCTGCAGATTCCTTACACCTTTAGAGCATGCTTAAGTAGCAAAGATAGTAACAGGTCACCAAGTTTCCTTGTCCACTCTTTAAGTGCGGGTTTTTAGAGACTCTGAAGTATTGGAAGAGGTAGAGAAGCGTGACTCTTTGAAATGATTTAGAAAGATTTAGTCCACGTAGTAATGAAGTAAATTTTAATAAAGTTGAGGTTCTTGAAGTTGACTCTGTAAAATATCTCGATGTTTATCTACTATCAAACTTGCAAATTGCAAATACTGCCCATAAACATTCCACTAAGAAACAGGGACAAACTTCTCACACATCAATGAGTGCAGTCCGATTCAAGTTTAAGCTCAATGATAAGGGGCCTCCTTTTTATAGCCGAGTCCGAACGGCGTGTCGCAGTGCGACACCTCTTTGGAGAGAAGTTTTACATGGCATAGTACCTCACAAATGTTGCCAGTATTAGGAGGGGAAACCAACACAGAAAAAATTGTCTAATGGTCTCGCCAGGATTCGAACCCACGTGTTCAGCGTCATAGGGGGACATGCTAACCTCTGCGCTACGGTGGCCTCCTATCAAACTTATTGTGGGATAAACAAAGAAAAAATTTGAAGAAGAACAAGTAAAAAGGCGTTAAGTTCGCCCGGGCCGAACTTTGGATACCCACCACCTTTGGCATATATGTAAACCATCTTTCGTCAAAATCCAGTGAAAAATGCATAACTTATGCTCCATAGCAACTATATAGAAATATGTTCCGATTTGGACCAAATACTAATAAGTACAAGTCATTGTTCAATTGTATATAACAAAATATTGGTCTTTTTGGTAGCTATATCAAAAAATAAACCGATCTGAACCATATACGATACGGATGTCGAAAAGCCTAACATAAGTCACTGTATTTAATTTCAGTGAAATCGTATTATAAATGCGCCTTTTATAGGGCCAAGACTTTAAATTGAGATATAGGTCTACATAGCAGCTATATCCAAACCTGAACCGAGTTGGCCAAGTTTCAGAAAAATGTCGATGAGCCTAACTCAACTCACTGTCCCAAATTTCGTCGTAATCGGACAATAAATGCGTCTTTTTTGGGCTCAAAACCTTTAATCGAGAGATCCGGAGGATCTGGACCGCTCTGAACCAAAATGAAGAAAGATGTCGAAGGGCCTAACACAACTCACTGTTCCACATTTCGGCGATATCGGGCAATACATGCGTTTTTTATGAGCCTTAAACCTTAAATCGAGAGATCGGTCTATATGGCAGCTATATCCAAATGTGGACCGATCTGTGCCAAATTAAAGAAAGATGCCGAACTCACTGTCCCATGGATGGAAATGGATACTTCGATGTGTTGCAACCGGAATGAAAAAAATGAATATACCCCCACTTTCGGCGGTGGGTATAATAAAATTTAATACTAGTTTTTTATCCACCGACTTCGAATGCTAGCTCCATGAAAACTTCTTGGTCATAAAAAGTCGCAGAAAGCTACGATAAGTCGGTTATAATATACAAAACGACTAAGTCAATACAAGACGACTATGTCTGGAAAATTTAAAATAGGAAAACTTTTTCATATACTTATATAAAGTCTAAGAATACCCTATTACATGAAACAAAGCTTACAGAAATTTGTGTTTGACTTACTTTGTTTGTGAACATAATTGATGTTGCTAAAGTGCAGTCTCAAATCACTTGAACTTGTTTTCAAAAAGGGCGTTGTTACATCTGAGGAAGGCGGTGGCTGTGTACATTCTCGATGTTGATGGATGTGGCCATTGCTGGTAATTTTTACTGTAGGGCCATTGCTGTTGGTACTGGCGGTTAATTGAAATTGATCTCTGTTATCAGACATTGTGTCTATATTATTGAATATGGACTTGTATTGTTTCAGTTTTTTTTATTTGTTTTTAGCAAATATGGATTTTAAGTAGTCATCACGTTACAACTTTCCGTTTCGATGGCATTTGTGTTGATTGTTTTCAATTGTATTTTGTACTCGTTTTTCGCGTCTTATACATATATTTGAACTAATTTAAAAATTTTGTATTGAATTTTTAACTCTGATTGATAAAACGTGCTAAGTTCAACCTGGCCGAATCTTGGGAACCCACCACCATGAATTGTGCCAAAAATTTATACAAAATGAACTTAGCTGAAGGGCATAATTTAACTCTATGTGCCAAATTTCTGCAAAAAAAGGCAAAAGTTGCAGCTATTTTATTAATTTATACTCCAATTTCAACTGTACTTGGCACGGTTTTTGGAAGCCGTAACAGAACGTCATGTGGAAAATTTCAGATCAATCTGATGACAATTTTGGTTTCCAGGGGCTCAAGAACTAAAATCGGGAGATATGGTTATATGGGAATAATAGACCGATTTGAATCATATTCGGAAAGAATGTTGGAAGTCCTAATAGAACACATAGTGCAAAATTTCAGCCCAATCGGAAAATAGTAACGGCTTCTATGTGCTCAAGAATTCAAGTCGAAGAACCACTTTCAATGAGAACTATATCCAGATCTGAACCAATAAAAAGTATGTGTTCGAGCGGCTACCTTTAACACAATGCTCATCATGTTTTGACCTTTAAATGAGGAGATCGGTCTATATGATAGATATTTGTATCATGTTCGGCACTGATGTCGAGGGATTTAATACAACTCACTGTGCCAAATTTCAGCGAAATCGGATAAAAAGTACCCCTTTTATACCCTCCACCTTTGGATGGGGGTATACTAATTCCGTTGGAGGAATCACTGAGTAAGGTTAAGCTAAGCGATCAGACGACATAAATTATTTTAAATTTTTGCCAGTACTATTATCCGATTTGGCTTAAATTTTGCATAAAGTGTTTTGACTTCCAACATACATTCAAAATATGGTCTGAATCGGTCTATAACCTGGTATAGTTCACATATAAACCTTTCTCCAGATTTTATTTCTAGAGCCTCTAGAGTGCGCAATTATTATCCGATTTGGCTGAAATTTTGCATGAAGTGTTTTGGTTTAGATCGGTTCGTAACTTGATATAGCTCACATATAAATTGGTCTCCCGATTGTATTTCCTGAGCCTCTAGAGAGGGTAATTTTTATTCGTTTTGGCTGTAATTTTGTACAATGATTTCTCCTATGACCCTCGACGTACGTGTCAAAAATGGTTTGAATGGATCCATAACCTGATATATTTCCCATATAAACTGATCTTCCGATTTTACTTCTTGAGCCCCTATACGAAGAAATTCTTATCTGATTTGGCTGAAATTTTGCACAATGGCTTCTACTATGC
Organism: Stomoxys calcitrans; assembly: GCF_963082655.1. Lineage (NCBI taxonomy): Eukaryota > Metazoa > Arthropoda > Insecta > Diptera > Muscidae > Stomoxys > Stomoxys calcitrans. The sequence goes on along the minus strand of NC_081554.1, from coordinate 11,755,499 downwards.
TTTCCAACTTCCAAATCAAGTATGGTCCGAATCGGTCTATAACTTGATATAGCTCCAATATCATGGCAATTGTAATAAATATTCACTTGTTTGCCTATAAAGAGATAACGGGCAAAAAACATGACAAATACGACCGTGGTGGAGGGTATATAAGATTCGGCCCAACCGAACTTAGCACGCTTTTAATGTTGGAGTTCAATGAGCCTAATCGCGAAATCGAGATACAGGGTAGCTGACACGAAGTGTTACCAAGTTCATACTGGTATATTTGCCAAACTAGAAATGACAGCTACATTATATTTATTCAATTGACAGCTCATGGTGGTGCCACGAAAAATACGGCCCCCATATTTACCGATCTGTCGATTTAAAGTTTTAGGCCCATTAAAGACACATTTATTATCCGATTTCGCTGAAAGTTGGCGTTAGGCTCTTCGACATTCGTGCCGAGTATAGACGAGATCGGGCTATATTTGGTCTTGGGTCCATAAAAGGAGCATTTCGCTTCCGATTCCGCTGAAATTTAACACAGTGAGCTATGTTAGGCTTCCCCACATCAGTGCCTTATATGGTTTCAATCGGTTAATATTGCCATATCTCCCATAAAAGTAGCGTTTATTACCCAATTTCGCTATCATTTGGCACACTGAGCTGTGTTAGGCTCTCAGACATGACTTCTTGAGCCTCTACACGGTGCAATTCCTATCCGACTTGGCTGAAATTTGGCATGACGTGTTTCGATATGAATTCTAATAACTGTGCTAAGTATGGTTAAAATCGGTCCATAACCTGATATAGCTGCGATTTAAACCGATCTGGGATCTTGACTTCTTGAGCCACTAGAGGGCGCAATTCTTATCTGATTAAGCTGAAATTTAGCATGACGTGTTTTGTTATGATTTTCAAAAAATATGCCAAATATGATTCAAATAGCTCCATAACCTGATATAGCTGCCATTTAAACCGATCTGGGATCTTGACTTCTTGAGCCTCTAGAAGACGCAATTCTCATCCGATTTGGCTGAAATTTTGCACGTCGGTTTTTGGTATCACTTCCAACAACTGTGTTGAGTATGATTCAAATCGGTTTATAATCTGGTATATCTGTCATATAAACCGATCTTGGATCTTGACTTCTTGAGCCACGAGAGGGCGCAATTCTCTTCTGATTAAGCTGAAATTTTGCATGACGTGTTTTGTTATAATTTTCAACAGCGTGCCAAATATGCTTCAAATCGCTCCATAACCTGATATAGCTGCCATTTAAACCGATCTGGGATCTTGATTTCTTGAGCCTCTAGAGGACGCAATTCTCATCCGATTTGGCTGAAATTTTGCACGACGGCTTCTCTCATAACCTTCAACATACGTGTCTCATATGGTCTGAATCGATCTATAGCTTGATACAGCTCCCATATAAACCTATCTCCCGATTTTGCTTCTTGACCCCCTACAAAGCGCAATTCTTATCCGAATGAACTGAAATATTACACAATGACTTCTACAATGTTCAGCATTCATTTATGATCCGAATCGGACTATAACTTGATATAGCTCCAATAGCATAACAGTTCTTATTCGATATTCTTTGTTTGCTTAAAAAAAGATACCGCGCATAGAACTCGACAAATGCGATCCATGGTGGAGGATATAAAAGATTCGGCCCGGCCGAACTTAGCACACTCTTACTTGTTTGTTATGTGAGCACACTTTTATCTGCAAAATTCAGAAAACATTGGAAGCATATCTCCATTATTTTATTTTTTTTTTCGTAGTTTTTCTCCAATTTTAGGTTTACCACAAATTTGCATCAAAAATTTCTCTTACTATTCATCAAAGAGTTATCTCTACCCGTTTTCAAAAGGCAGATTTTTTACTAGTTTTTTACGATCTCATTTCACTGTGTGTCAAAGGCTTTAGTAAGAGTGTTTGGTGTTCACTCCGGGATACGATTCTAAGCGTTTGACGCTATAGGTGGTCAGTACGACAGCTATAAATTGTATACACATTTGAACCTAAAGAGCTATGGCATAAAAACCTCTATGAAAGAATGTTTGTTTAGAAAAAAAAATAAAATTTTAAAAAATCACATTAACCATACCATAAAAAGGGTTATTGCAATTTTAACGATCAGCAAAGAGCAACCCGAAACGATTTTTGCATATAAAAACCTATTTTAGTAGAATCCATTAAATGTCGGAGGAAATATTTGGTGTTCGAGAATTGACACACTCCCAACAATTTTTGTTGTATTGTTTAACACTTTTGGTAAATTTTTATAAATATACTTTTTTATATATCCATTTTTTTTAAATTAACACTTTTATATTTAAACACACATTTCATTTTGTTTTTTAATTCTTTTTTTTTTGTTAAATTTCGATTTTTTTTGTCAAAAGACCGTGGATTTTTTACTGCATTATTTCTGTATTTTTGACCTCTGAAGTTTAATTGATTAAAGCAACAACACCAGAAATTAAATTTAATTCACTCATTTGTTTATAGTCAATTGACGGGCGAGAGAATATCTTTGTCTTTCGACGGCTGTAGCTAAAAATTCAAGTGGCTAATTCCAACAACGCCCCACTTGATGATAACTTTTCAAATAATCTCAATAAGCTAAAACAGTTAAATTAAAAAAAAAACAGCAAATATGAAAACAAAACGCCACTAGTCAAGAAAGAAACAAATCATTGGCTTATCAATATCAAAATCCACAAATTTCACACAAAAAAATTGTTTCGAAAAGAAATATGTACGCTTGCAACTGGTCACGGCTACTCCTAAATGTAAACTGAGCCAAAGTGAATTAAATTGGATTTTCAACTCATGCCGAACAAGTTTCCGTTTCCCCTTGCCGCTGTGTGATAGCAACGTAGTTGAGTTTCATTTTCAATTACTCGTTGAGTGCAATCACAATGTACTCTACGATTGCAGTCCGCTGTAGCGATTTCCGTAAGCTTCCATGCGTTGAATGCAACTAACTGCTCTTTCATAAGAGAAAAAAAGAGGTAGGAAAATTTTTAAAAATTATAATAAATTCTTAGAAACATAATACCTGTTTTAGCATTAGAAACATGAATTTTGTTTAAAACGTAGTTAACAGAGCTTGTTGACATTTATAGATAGTCATTTTATTCATCCATTCATATAAAATTTTGCAAAAATACTAAAACCAAAAATGTAGAATTAGAGTTTGGTTTGAGTTTTTTTTTGCAGCTGCAATGGTGGCTGGATTTGTTTTGAGTGTTGTTTGAGTAGTGAAAGTTACTGTAATGTAATAAAAGTAGGTTAAACGTTTCGTATTTGCGATCGTTGACCTGAGTTTTGTAAGTCATTTTATTACAGTGGAACCTCAACATATGGAATTGGCCATTAATTATTTTAAAGTAAAATAATAAAAATGTAAAATTTGAAAAGTAAAAATATCCTTATAACCGATCCTCCAGTATCCAAATAAAAATCACTACACAGAAAAAAATAAATTCGATCACGAAATTTATTGATCCAAGTAATTTTTTAATAGAAACTGCTTCAATCACTAAAATGATAATATCAATTAACGTTGTTGTAAAAGTAACTCGAAAAATGTTTAATTAAAAAAATTGCATATTAATTTAAAACAAGTAAAAGCGTTTTAAGTTCGGCCTGGCCGAATCTTATATACCCTTCACCATGGATCCCAATTGTGGAGTTCTTGTCCCGACATCACTTTTTAGGCAAACAAAGGATAAAAGAAAGGAATTGCTATGCTATTGGAGCTATACCAAGTTATGGTCCAATTCAGATCATAATTGAAATGAATATTGGAGACCATAGTAGAAGTCATTGTGTAAAATTTCAGCAAATTCGAATAAGAATTGCGCCCTTTGGGGGCTCAAGAAGTAAAATAGAGGAATCGATTTATATGGGAGCTGTATCAGGCAATAGACCGATTCAGACATATGTTGATGGTCATGAGAGGATCCGTCGTACAAAATTTCAGCCACATCGGAAAATAATTGCGACCTCTAGAGGCTCAAGAAGTCAAGATTCCAGATCGGTTTATATGACAGCTATATCAGGTTATGAACCGATTTAAACCTAACTTAGCACAGTTGTTGGAAGTCATAGCAAAACACGTCATGCGAAATTTCATTTTAATCGGATAAGAATTGTGCCCTCTAGAAGCTCAAGAAGTCAAGACCCAAGATCGGTTTATATGGCAGCTATATGAAAACATGGACCTATATGGCCCAATTACAATCCCAAACAACCTACACGAATAGGAAGTATTTGTGCAAAATTTCAAGCGGCTAGCTTTACTCCTTCGAAAGTTAGCGTGCTTTCGAGAGACAGACGGACGGACATGGCTAGATCGACATAAAATGTCACGACGATCAAGAATATATATATATACTTTATGGGGTCTCTGACGAATATTTCGAGTAGTTACAAACATATTGACTAAATAAGTATACCCCCATCCTATGGTGGAGGGTATAAAAATGAAAATCGAACCACAAATGCCTTCGCAAATTGCAAAATACGAAGGCAAATGATTCATTGGCGTTCCTCGCTACACTTACGACTTTCATTCAAAGAGCAAACTTAGAAATATATTTTACCCGCATTAAAAAAAAATTTTCCTTAAATGTTGGTAGATTGGTCATCGCTAAATGTAGCGAACCCTTTTATATCGGTTGAGATTACTTATACATAGGACCATCAATAAAGTGTAGAGAACTCCAAACCTTTTTGGGGTTTGCTCTACGTATCTTGACTTTCACCCTTACTTGGAATATTCTAAACCCCATTACATGACCCCGGAATTGTTACATAGTGTTATTAAATGCATTATGGGTTAACATTAATAATAATATACTCCTTCTACTGGTTCAATTATAATACACAAGAGTCAAACATAAAATACGGTTGAACCTCGATTATCCAGCTCACTCGGAACCGAGTTTAGCACGATAAATCGATTACGTATTTTTATACATTTTTATAATACAATACAGAGTTTCTATGATTTTATATAAATTGGTATATATATAGCTTTTTAAAAAAAATATACATATTAATTCAAAGTTCTTATATAATATACCTGTTTTACATCTGGCTCTGAAATTTTTGGACTATTATAGTTTTCAAAAATTACAATAGAACCCTGTACGCCTCTATTGCTTGAGCTAAAGGAAGTTTTTGAGTCTTTTGAGTTTCTTTATTTGATTCTTCGGAATCCCCATCGGTCTCGAATCCTTCGCTTTGGTTAGCCGTATATATTGTGGCATCAGATACAATAGCACAGCGAAATCATGTCTGGTGTCTGAAGCCAAAAGTTTTTGGATGATTAATTTACGGTGTAGAATTCAGTGAAAGAAATGTTACTGTAACTTTTGCAGATATCAGAACATTTCGAATAAACACCATGACCAGTTTAATGTCATTTGATCCTTCGATTTAATGTCATTTAATCCTCATCTCTAACCCAAATTTTAAGGGGAATCCCAGAATTTTACATCAAAAAATCATGTGTTTGGTGCATGGATAATCGAGGTAACTACGTTTAATAGAGGGAGCATTATTGCAGCAGGCATAATAGAGGTAAACAACGGTTAATAGAGGTCGAAAACCAAAAGCACAGCATGCCGGATAACAGGAGTAACCGGTTAATAGAGGCCCGGATAATCGAGGTTCAATTGTACTTTAATAAAATTGCTGATAATAAGGTGTATGGCAATATTTCTATACTTTTATTTAGATTTTTATTAGCAACTGAGCTATTACTACAAAATACTAAATTGCTGTCAGTTAGCGGACATGGACAAGTAATCAGAGACAATTAAAGAGCTTTTAATTCTATGTTTCAGTTTAAATGTAGATAATAACAGGTTTATGGTTAAAGAGTAAATATTAATTTGCTCTGTTTTTATAGATTCACGTGTAATGAAAGATTAAAAGTCAGACTAAAGGATATGACACCACGGCGTATGAACATCTGAGCTTGGAAAGTGTGCTTTCTAGCTATACAAAATCTTATACTGGTGAGTATTATATCTGGTTTAGTTTTGGGCTCGATGGTCAGCGTGTCGCAGAGGTTAGCAAGTCCGCCTAGACGCTTCGAATCCTAGCGAGAACATCCAATGTATTTTGCGGTGGTATGTGAGAACTCCGCGCGAAGTTTCCATGCTACTTCTCCCATCGGACGCCTACCCAGGTGGTGAATAGGGGAAAGCTCATCAGATATGATGGGTGCCGCAGAAAAAGATATGTGGGGCGAACCAAAAAGTTAGTATAACCGGGGGTGTCCCGCTTGCACGAATGAAGAACCAAGACAAAAGGTTTGACTGCGGATGAGCAATAGAATCGGTAGCGGATGAGCCAAAAGAAATGGGCAACTGCAGCGATCCCAGATCTCCAGAAGATTTGCCATCAAGAAAGCCTGGCCTAGAGGGTCGCTGGCTGACCCAGCACTAGGTTCCGATGCGAAGTCCCAATCCGCCATCCATCTAAAAATCAAGATTACAGAAACATCAAAAAGATATAATGGAACTGCCAATCCCCCCGATGACGATCTATGGATTCATTACACGGTTCATGTTTGGAACATGGAACGTTTGAACTCTCTCAGAATCATCCAGACTTTACCAAGCACAGAACGACATGTCAAACTACAACCTAGACATCCTTTGTTAATGCGAAGTAAAATACTTCGCGCTGACCAAACCCGATGAAAACTGAACAAATAATCAATTCTATTCCCAATTCGATGACACGCTCTCTACCAAAAGAAGACATAAAACGTGTTATAGGGAATTTCAATGCCAAGGTGGGCAATAACAATAATAATGACAATGGCGACAGTTTGGTTGATTTCTGGGCAAGAAACCGGCTTTTTATAGGAGGCACATAATTAATCAATAACAAGCGGCCATGCTAAGTTCGGCCGGGCCGAATCTTCCTCCATGGATCGCACTTGTCGAGTTCTTTGCGCGGTATCTCTTTTTAGGCAAACAAAAATAATGGATTAGAATTGTTATGCTATTGGAGCTATATCAAGTTATAGTCCGATTTGGAACATAAATGAATTGAATGTTGAGGACCATAGTAGAAGTCTTTGGGTAATACTTCAGTCCATTCGGATAAGAATTGAGTGGCTCAAGAAGCATAATCGGGAGATCAGTTTATTTGAGTGCTGCGTCAGGCTTCAGATCGATTCACACCATACTGTACGTATGTTGAAGGTCATAAGAGAAGCCTTGGTACAAAATTGCAGACAAATCGGATAAGAATTGAACCCTCTAGTAGAGGCTTAAGAAATCAAGATCCCAGATCGGTTTATATCGGAGCTATAGCAGGTTATGTACCGATTTGAACCATACTTAGCACATTTTTTGGGTGTCATAAAACACTTCATGCACAATTTCAGCCAAATCTATTGAGAATTGCGATCTCTAGTGGCTCAAGAAGTGAAGAACCAAGATCGGTTTATATGGCAGCTATATCAGGTAATGGACCGATTCGAACCATACTTTCGCAGTAGTTGGAAGTCATAGAAAAACACTTTATGAAAAATTTCAGTCAAATCGGATAAGAATTGCGCTCTCTAGTTCTTTAAGAAATCAAGATCCAAGATCGGGGTATATGGCAGCTATATGAAAACATGGATCGATATGGCCCATTTGCAATCTCAACCGACCTACAATGATAGAAGTATTTGTGCAAAATTTCAAGCGCTTAGCTTTACTTCTTTGTGCTTTCGACAGACGTACGGAAAGGCATGGCTAGATCGACTTAAAATGTCATGACGATCAAGAATAGATATACTTTATGGGTCTTAGACGAATATTTCGAGGTGTTACTAACGGAATGACGAAATTACACCGCCATCCTATGGTGGAGGGTATAAAAATATACACAAATATACTTGGGGTCACCATATGGGAACACCCCTAATCAAATCGACCATGTACTTATCAGCAAACTCTTTTAGGTTCCCTGATGGATGTAAAAACTATACGAAGAGCCGACATCGATAGTGACCACATGCTCTTAGTGGCCACTCTACGTCTACGTCTAGCCGTCGTGAAAAGGACTCAAACAAAAAGCACAAAGTTAAATCTCATTCACATAAAAAACTCCGAAGCCGTTCGCGAATACAAGACAGCAAGAGAAGCTACAAAATATCACCCAGATATGGGTCGACATAACAACAGCATGTACGGAGACGGCCACCTCTATCTTAGCCACTGCTAGACGATCCCAAAAAGCATGGATAAGCATCGAAACTTTAGAGCAAATAAAACACCGGAAACGTCTAAGCAACGCCCTGCTACGGGCAAAATCAAGTGTAAAAAAATCGCATCTAGGACTGACTATCGCGCCTCTGTTTCGCTGGTCAAACTCCTAGTTCGCAGAAATAAACCAATATAATTTAATATGCTGTCACAGAGCAAGCCGAAAATGCAGCTAATATTGGAAACATGTGTGGTGTTTGCGAGTCAATAAAACAAATGAAAGGCAACAATAAGAGTTGAGGAAGGATCGGAATTAACAACACCCTAACAATTAGAGCGATGGCGCCGATGTTTCTTCAGCTCCGAAGACCAGTGTAGTGTACTCATGCAATCATGCCATCCAACCAACCAACTATAAACAACAAAAGTGTAAAATTACAATAAGCAACAGCCAATATGACAGTTAAGCATAGGCAGCAATGTGACAATGCACAACCATGGCGGCCAGCGAACTCTTTTCAGTGTCACGGCCGCTAAACACTTTCGCTGACATTGCTACAATTCTTATACACTTTTCGGGAGAACGCAAAGGCATTGCCCTTATAAAGAAATAGACTTTATAAATGCACTAGATGCATATTTTGTACAAAGAATTTAGATGTAATAAATATTTGTATGTATTAGTAATAAGTGTATTGAAAAGATTGATTTTGGGGAACCATCGAATGACGCCGGCAGAGCGGATCTTCTAGTATAAATTCGACGGCATTTCTACAAAAAGATACATTCAATAAAGTAATGTCATCAGGCATATATCTGCCTGATCCAACAAGTCCCTAGTGAAGACTTCTTTTTATTTCCATAGCAGCAGCCGTGGACGTAAGCACCGACCCTCTTTATCCCCCCGTGCGCCGAAACCGACGCAGGAATATATCTACAATCCAACCCACCTGCGAAGAAATTAGGGCCGTTCTGGTCTCACTCAAAACGGTAAATCAGCGGGTGCTGACAACGTATCTGCCGAACTGTTGTGGTTTGGGGCACACTCCATTGCTCAAGGCATCACCCCAATAATTTGAGAGGCTTGGGATACAAACGCTGTTCCCTCGGAATGGAACAAGGGGATCATGGTCACAATCCCAAATTAGGGTGATCTCAGGCAGTGTTAAACTGGCAAAACGCAATAAATAAAGTGATGGCAAGACTTCTTCTGCAGCGTATTTCGCTTACACTTGACAGCATTTTGAGGAAGGAACAATATAAGCTTCAACAACGCATTGAAATTATTAAAATTCACTACATAAACGGTGAAAAACTTGTTGCATCTGGGGCTCAGAAAACCCAAGAGTTATTGTTGAGAAGCCTCTCCATCCACAACGTGTGACTATTTGGTTGCGGTTTATGGTAGGGCGGTGTAATAGGACCTTACTTATTCGAAAATGAGGTTGGATCAACAGTTACTATGGATGGATTGCGCTATAGAGAGACAATTAATGATTTTTGGACAATTGATCTGGACAATGTTTACTTTCCCCAAGACGGCGCTACGTGCCACACAAGCAACAATGAAATTGCTCTTTTACGGGAAAAGTGTCCGGGCCGGGGGCAATGTGAAAGATAAGGTGTTCGCTAACAGCCCAGTGTCGATTCAAGACCTCAAAGGTAGAATTCGTGAGGCTATCGAGGACATATGTATGTTAGGTTAGGTTTAAGTGGCAGTCTGCCATCAGACTCAGACGATTTCGTCCCTTGTGATACCACAGGAACAGAAGAAGGAAGATGCCTTCCGTTTACCATCCAGATTGCTAAAAAAGCCCAATAACTTGCAAATGTACATATCCGCTAAATCAGACAGGTTCTCAAAGAAATGAGAACCTAAAGTGGAACTCCTTCTAACTGCTAGTGTGAGACACACACAGTAGATGTTCTATAGTATCCTCTTCGTTGATGTCCTCACAGCTTTTGCTTCTGTCGTTGCTGGCAACCTTCAGTCAGCATGTTTTCCGGTTAGACAGTGACCTGTCATGACGGACACAATGACTGAGACATCTGTTCTAGCCAATGACAGCAAAGCAGTCGACCTCTTCAAGTCTAGATTAGGCCACATAGTTTTGGAATGCTCACAGCACCATCTTTGTGACCATCTATCATTCGTTGCCCTTCGGGCCAGGTCCTCAAAACTTAGATTACATGTTGCTGGAGGCATACCCACAGATTCCAGTATCCCTGGAATGTGTAAGGTAGTTCCCAGTCTCGCAAGCTCGTCTTCTTTACAATTTCCTGGGATATCTCTATGGCCCGGTACCTAGAACAGGCGAATTTTGAACTGTTCAGCTCTCTCGTTGAGAGATCTACGACAATCGAGGGCTGTTTTGTGTTCAGAAATACGTTCTCTAGAGATTTAATGGCCGCCTGGCTGTCTGAGAAGATATTTATGTCAATCGTCGTAGTGACATTATATCCATTCCACCACTTCCTTAATTGCAAGGATTTCCGCTTGATACACACTGCAGTGGCCGGGTAACCTATTCGATAAGACCAGTTCTAGATCTTTAGAGTACACCCCAAAGCCCACCTGATCGTTTAGTTTGGAACCATCTGTATAGAAGTCTATGTAACTTCTGTTACCAGGGATATAGTAGTTCCATTCGGTTCTATCAGGAATAGTGGTACAGTACTTCTTATCAAAAAAATAGGACATAGGCAGCCACTTTGCAATTTGGTTATGGAAACATTTTTTTAAAAATGATATGGCCATTTGGCTGATGTTATTATAAAATAAACACCCATTCAATTATCTCAAAAAATTTATTAGGGCTGGTCAATAAATTATATTTACGTTATTTTTTCCAAGAGGGAGTGAGTCGAGCTTATGACCATGAGCATGAATATCACCAGAAATAGAAGTATTTAATTGATTACTGAAAAGAAATTTCCAGACAATAAATGGATTTAAATCAAAGGCAAGACGCCTGCGGCATACGTTTCTGGCATAGTGCTATTATTAGTAAAGCAGTTTTGCTTTCTAACCTCCCGTCTGTCGGGCTTTTTTGTTCAATACCAAAATAATACATCTTATTGGAAAACCCTATACTTTGTTTGACATAGGTTTATAAGTTGCTTTCTTTTTAACTTCCAATGAATATTTTCAGTCATTTCTTAATTTTTTTCTATTAAGTGTAATATTAAATTACAAAAATTTACAAAAAAAAACATTTTTAATTTTCACCCGTGACAATGCTCCTTTAATTTGGAACATTGCCGTGACCAGGATTCGAACCTGGGTTACTACGGCCACAACGTAGGGTCCTAACCACTAGACGATCACGGCTATGTGAAATATAAATAAACACCCCCCCCAGAAATAACTTCTTTTTCCAAATTGCATGCAAAAGAAACGCAAAACAAAAAATCAGGTTTGAGATACAATAAACACAAACAATTTAAACTAGAGCGCATTCATTTCATCTCGAAAACAAATAACGCCTAGCTAAGCAGAAATCATTTTGCTTATTGCTTCAATTGAATTGGTGATATGTACAGATTTCACATAGCCGTGATCGTCTAGTGGTTAGGACCCTACGTTGTGGCCGTAGTAACCCAGGTTCGAATCCTGGTCACGGCAATGTTCCAAATTAAAGGAGCATTGTCACGGGTGAAAATTATAATTTTTTTTAGAATACTATTACAATTTTATTCCAAGTTTAAATGAAGATAAAAATATTGTAGGGTATAATAAAAGAAATTAAATTTAATTTTTTACTCGCATGTGGTGTATAGGACTTTGAAGTTTTTGAAATATGGGAATTTTTGAATAAATTAAAATTTTTTAAAACTTTGACAACTAAAAAGTAAAATTTTTTTAAATTTGTTATAAAATAATTCGATGAAATTTTTAAAAATTTCAGAATTTTAGTAATCTTTAAAATTTTTTGAATTGTTTTAAAATGTGAAAGTATTGAATTCTTCTTGTTTAATTTAGGAAAATTAAAAAAAAAATATATAATATAGCTGCCGTAAAAACCGATCTGGGATCTTGACTTCTTGAGCCTCTACAGGACGCAATTTCTATCTGATTTGGCTGAAATTATGCAAGATGTGTTTCGTTATGACTTCCACCAAATATGCTAAATATGGTAATAATCGGTCCATAACCTCATATATCTGCCATGTCAACAATCTTGAATCTAGAAGTCTCAATTTTGACCTTATTTGGCTAGAATTTGGCACAAAACTTTTGTTATGACTTATCCATGTCAAGTATGATCAGAATTGGCCTATAGAGTGATAAGCCGATGGCCGGATTTAATTTCTTCAACCCTAAATTTTCATTTGATTGGACTAAAATTTGGAACAAAAACTTGTGTTATGACTGCGCACATCTGTGCTCAGTATGATCCGAATCGGTCTATAAACTGATCTGCTAATACTAAATTGCCCATGAACATTAAGGAACAGGGGATAGGGGATAAACTGATATAGCTCCCATATAAACCCCCGATTTTACTTCTTGAGTTCGTAGAATCCTCAATTTCCCCATCATTTGGCTAAAATTTGGCAAAAAAATTTGTATTGTGACTTCCAATATACGTGCTAAATATGATCCAAATCTGTCTATAAACTGATATAGGCCCCATAAAAAGCCGATCCCCGAATTTGACTTCTTGAATCCCTAGATGCCTCAATCAATACCCGATTTGATTGATAATGAACAAATAATTCATATACAACATGACTTACTAAGGCTAAATTTTTAGCGGAATCAATGGCGGTGGGTACGTTTTTACTTGATTTTCATAGTCATTGTTATTTTACATCCTTTTATTTTTGCAAATTTTGGATGGTAAATTTTATGAATTAAATTATTTGATTGCTATGAAAGAAAGAAGTCGCAATGATCCGATGCCTGATACTTTTGAATAAGGTAAATGCTCTCTCTCCGTTATCATTTGGATAGGGCGTAATGACTTATTATTTTATGGACTGTGTGTATTCTATTGAATGTTTTGTATTATATTGTATTTCAATGTCAAACACACCCAAATTGACCGATTTTAACTTGTTTTTTATTTTTTAATTTGTGCACAATTAACATGCACTTTTGTTAAAAAATAGAAAATCATTAACAAATGTTTTGAGTAACAATAACATATATAACTGGTTTAATTAAGCAATTTTAGAGATGAAACAAATCTAAAAACTTAATGACATTTTTATGAAAACGCGAAAATGATTCACGCAAGAATAATACAATATTTATTTCTAGCCAACACGAGTATGTGGATAGAAATATATCTCCTCTGCCTACGTATTTTGAATACTAATTCTTGAAACAGTTGTTAGTTTTAGGCGCCTTAATTATGTACACACAAAAAAATAATTCGTTTCGGATTAAATAAAATCGAAACTTTAAAAATTTTCAATTTCCGAGTTTACTATCCGCTTATCACTTTTTATCCATCACTGGTCCATACTTTTAAATACTTACCCTCACCCTCTCTCTAGTTGGAGAGGCACAGGAGAATAACATGTAAAAACACGTTAAGTTCGTCCGGGCCGAATCTTGGGTACCAACCACCATGCATTCCGCTAAAAATTTACCCTCTTTAACTGAGTTTGTATTTGAATTATTTTGTAGCAATCAAATCGGGAATTTATTGAGGCTTCAATGGTCTCAAGAAGTCATATAGGGATATCGGTACTTAGGAGGGCCCATATCACCATTTTGACCAATTCGGATAAAACTTGGCACTGATGTTGCAAGTAATAAGATAGGGTTTCGGGCCAAATTTCCTCCGAATCAGATGGAAATTTAGGCTTCTAAGGGCCGAAGAAAAAAAATCCGGGGGTCGGGTTATATTAGAGCTCTATCTGTTTATAGATTGATTCGGATCATACTTGGCATGGGTGTTTGAAAGTCATAATTCAAGTCTTTGTTCCAAATTTCAGCCAAATTTGATGAAAATTGAGGCTTTTAAGGGTTCAAGAAGTCAAATCCGGGAATCGGTTTATATGGGGGCTATATCTGTTTATAGACCGATTCGAATCCTACTTGGCATGGATGTCAGAAGCCATAACACAAGTCTTTGTTCCAAATTTCAGCCAAATATGATGAAAATTGAGGCTTCTCAGGGCCCACGAAGTAAAATCCGGCGATCGGTTTATATGGGTTATATCTGTTTATAGACCTATTCGTGCAAAATTTCAGTTAAATCGGACGAGAATTGCGCCCTCTGGAAGCTCAAGAAGCCAAGACCCAAGATCGATTTATACGGCAGCTATATCAAAACATGAACCGATTTGGCCCATTTACAATCCCAACGAATATTTCCATTCCATCCTATGGTGGAGGGTATAAAAATCGAAGCAATCAGCAAAAAATAGAATTTTTAACACCTTTCACATTTGTAAGGCCAATGACACCAAACTTAAATATCGCAGAGGATAGTTAGAGGTTAAACAGTGCCGGAGATATCACCCCGCCTTGGGGAACTCCTTGTTGCACTCTACGGTGCTTCGACTTTTTATTCCTAAATTCCAATAACAGGCGACCACACTGATAATTCGCGACCCAGCTTTTCGGGTCTGGCTGGAGGGACATGTTGGCGATGTCCTCAATTAGCCTTCGATAGGTCCAGTGCCACGAGGACCGGCCATGTAATAGCCTGAAGAAATTGACCTCCCCCGGCAAACCAGAGTAGTAGTGCCAATGTGCAAGATGTATGTCCCGATTGCTCAGCCATACCCACTCGACTCAGAGCCAGATTCCTGTGGACGCACCCCATCTTAGTCGCAGAGTTCCTGGATCTTCACACTCAACAGAATCAAGTTGACGAAAGTTAGAACACAACAAACTGCTAAAACAACAACAAAAACCTGGCCTGAGCTGATTGAAGCCGCGGAAAATGTGTGCGGTGTTGACATGCAAAGTAGTTGTTGTGCTATGCAGTCTTCGAAATCCATGCTGATGCCTGGCGAATAGAAATTCTCTAACTAGACTCAAGAGGAGTAGTGCCTTAAGCGTCTTGGTTACTGGTGAGAGAAGGGAGATCGGTCTGTACGACTCCCCCAAACTCGGGTCATTTCCGGACTTCAGTAGCGGGATCACTCTGCCCATCTTCCAGACATCGGGAACTATAAGAGTGTTCAAAGAGAGGTTGGGGATAGTAGTAAGGTACTCAAATCCAGGTAGATCCAGATTCTTCAGCGTAGCTATTCCCTCGGGGCCCAACTCCTTGGATAATTTGGCGCCACGGATGACACTCGTAACTTCGCCCACGGTAAATTGTGATGGCTGTCTCTTCGGATCAGTCACTGTTACGTCGCCAAAAGTGACTGAGGTCCTGTCGTTCCGTCTACCGGGGTTCGAGAATGACCTAACAGTAGACCACAGCTTGCCTAAACTGGTATCTAAGTTTCATTAATCCAAGTGTTTCAGCCACAAATTCCGCTTATGTTCGTTGACTACACTGTTTATTTCCAGCTTCTGATTCTGGGGTTAGTGGGGTCATTTGATTTTTTTATACCCTACGCCACCACTGTGGTACAGGGTATTTTAGATTTGTGCATTTGTTTGCAACGCTAAGAAGGAGAAGAGCTACCCATTCATAAGTATACCGATCGACTCACCTTCTCTTTATGATTCGGCTTAGCCATGTTCGTCTGTCTGTCCCACCACCATAGGATGGAGGTATACTAATCTAGTCATTCCGTTTGTAACACCTCGAAATATTGATTGGTACTGGGTATAATTATTGGTACGGTAAACGAATAATCATTTGCGGCTATCGAAACCCTTTTACCATTAAAGAGTTTTTGGTTTTATAACGAAAGTAAGGTACTTTTAACGTTGACGAAGTTACAAAGGAATTACAATAAACAAAATTAGTTACATTCAATAATACTACGTTTATGGCTACCGTTTGATATGTTGAAGCGAAACGTTACGTAATGCAAATGCAAATTTTGCCCATGAACATTCCACTAAGGAACAGGAGCAAACTTCTCATTTATCAATGAGTGCAGCCCGATTTTAGTTTTATGCTCAATCATAAGTGACCTCCTTTTTATAGCCGAGTCCGAAAGGTGTGCCGCAGTGCGACACCTCTTTTGGAGAGAAATTTTACATGACATAGTACCTCACAAATGTTGCCAGCATTAGGAGGGGAAAACCACCGCTGAAGTTTTTTTCTGATGGTCTCGCCGGGATTTTAACCCTGGCGTTCCGAGTCAAAGGCGGAAATGCTAACCTCTGCGAAACGTTACGTAGTTACAATAAAATAAAAACTTCGTAGTTGAAGTAATTTGTTTCTCGTAAAAATGTCTGAAACGTTTTATTTTTTTGCGTGTATGTATATAAGAGTGTCCCAAAAAACAAAAAAGTGTTTTGTTTTAACGCATAACTTCCATATTTTACTTTTTGATCCAGAAAAGCAAAATACGAAATATTATGACTATGGGTTGACGATAACACGTGCCGCCACGACACCTAAATTTGGATACCAGTATTGTGCTTTTTAAGGAGTCCAGTACACATTTATATGAAATTTATTATAAACACATGAACTGTAGCTTGCACCACTACTGTGTCTTGAATGTATAGTTTGACTCAGAAATTCCTCCTGATACGGCTTCGCCATGTCCGTCTGTGCGCATACTCTTTCTGTGATGAAGTCCGTCAGTCGGTTTTTGAAATTAGATAGAGATTGCATTTCTTAGCCAGCCAGTGATTAGGAAATTTTCCAGATATCACTTTTTTGGCCCAAAGACAAATTCTATGCATTTTGGTAAATTGGTTCAAATCTAGATATAGCTCCCATATATGTATATACATCTCCCGATTTACACTTATAAGGGCGCAATCACTACAATTTTCAACCGATTTGCACAAAATTTGGTATGTAATGTTGTATTACTCAACTGGAAGCCATTGCTGAATTTTATCAAAATCGGTTCAGATTTGGATATAGCTGTCATTACAGTTTTCAATCAACAATCACTACAGCCCAATTGTTGAACTTTTGTTTTTATCTTTATATTTGAAGCGATTTTGACGAAATCACCATAGGTTTTCATTCCATTCCATGCAAAATCGAACATTTTAATAATTACGTCCTTGTAAGTGTAAACCGGGGGATTTTTATCTCTAGGAGCTATATTTAAAGCTGGACCAAAATGCATAGCGCTAGTCTTCTACATACGAACTATCACCATGGAGGAATTCTGAGTCAAAATAGGCTCACATGAAAATTTGGATTTTTGCCACCTGGTTCCTCTATTCGCGCCATAGTGCATCGTGGTGGAAATTGTTATCGTTAACCGTACGCCATATTTCGTATTTTGTTAATCGGTATCAAAAATGAACTCTAGTTGCAAAAAAAAATTTCCCCTACACCATGGGACGGTCTAATGTACATACAATTCATTACATTCAATTCAAGTAGTAAACCTTCCGAAAAGCAATCGACACAGTTTTAAGTGTTTATGATACTAAAATCATTAGGGCAATTGTTTAGAGCAATAAAGCCTCCAGTGGACAATTTGTCTCGGTAAGACAAAAACTAAGCTCGAACTCGTATAAATACTCAACAAATAAATTGAGTCACTCACGCTTGAGTGAGTGAAAGAGTGCTGAATGCTGAGATCTCCCCAAAATACTATGCAGCTGGAAGTAGACTTGTTCTTTAGTGGTGACTAACATGGTGAATTTCTCTGGAATATTGAGACGCATAACAATTGAACAAACGATGCGTATTTTAGTAGAGCGGATCAGTTACATTATTCTAAAGCTCTATGTTATGAGTGGCTGGCTGGTTGACTTATTATCTCATCATTGTTTTTAAACTAAACGGAAGGCAGAACAAAGAATGGCCATTGCAGCTAATATAAGAAAAAGAAGATAAAGAAAAGTGGGATATAAATATTGCGATCTTTATATGGATGTGGGAACTTAAAATGGAATTTGAATACGATATGAATATGAGAGAAGCCGTTGTGCCAAATCGGATGAGAATTGCGCCCTCTAGAGGCTCAAGAAGTCAAGATCCCAGATCGGTTTATATGGCAGCTATATCAGGTTATGTACCGATTTGCGCCGTACTGAGCTCAGTTATTCGAAGTCATAACAAAACACCTCATGCAAAATTTCAGCCAAATCGGATGAGAATTGCGCCTTCTAGAGGCTCAAGAAGTCAAGACCCAAGATCGGTTTATATGGCAGCTATATGAAAACATGAACCGATTTGAACCATATTTGACTGTTGGAAGTGATTTCCCAACCAACCTATACTAATAAAGGATATTTGTGCAAAATTGCAAGTGGCTAGCTTTACTCCTTTGAAAGTTATCGTGCTTTCGACAGATAGGCGGACGGACATGGCTAGATCGACATAAAATATCATGACGATCAAGAATATATATAACTTTATGGGGTCTCAGACGAATATTTCGAGGAGTTACAAACAGAATGACGAAATAAGTATACACACATCCTATGGTGGAGGGTATAAGAATTATGCAGAAATGGAAATTTTTATAACAAATTTGCCCGTTGGCAACTCAGCTGAAGTTGGGTTGCCATTCATAATCGACCCATTAGATTTTGCACTTTCAATAGGCTACATAAAACATTTGGAGTGTTTTATAGTATGTAATGGATTGTGCAAAGTTGTACTGGGCAGTTATCGATATGATACGATAACAGCTAAATTCTGATTTGGCTTGTATTTTATCAAAACAAAACACACCATAAGTCGCTACTGCTCCACCTTTCGGAGGTAGAGCTGGCAAACTATCGACAATCGCAACATTCGACATTTTTGATATTTCTTATAATAAATATCAATATTATCGCTACTATCGTTAATTTCCCATCAAACGAAAATGAGAAGTAAAAATCAGGAAATCGAATTATATAGAAGAAACTATATCAATCCACAGACCGAATAAAACCAAATTCAATAAAGTCAATTAGAAGATATTGTATTGGGTTGCCCAAAAAGTAATTGCGGATTTTTTAAAAGAAAGTAAATGCATTTTTAATAAAACTTAGAATGAACTTTAATCAAATATACTATTTTACATTTTTTTCTAAAGAAGCTAAAAGTAACAGCTGATAACTGACAGGAGAAAGAATGCAATTACAGAGTCACAAGCTGTGAAAAAATTTGTCAACGCCGACTATATGAAATATCCGCAATTACTATTTGGGCAACCCAATACAAAATTTGAGCCCAATTGGATGAAAATTGCGACCTCTATAGTCGCAATGATTCTTGAAGGATACATTCAGTGTTGGATCGCTTACTATTCCGACCACTGAAGGATGGGGGCAATTCATTTTGTTATTCCGTTTGCAACACATCGAAATATTCATCTCCGACCCTATAAAGTATATACATTCATGTCCGTCCGTTGAATGTCTGTTGAAATCACGCTACAGTCTTTAAAAATAGAGATATTGAGCTGAAAATTTGCACAGATTCTTTTTTTGTCCATATGCAGGTTAAGTTCGAAGATGGGCTATATCGGACTATATCTTGATATAGCACCCATATAGACCGATCCGCCGATTTAGGGTCTTAGGCCCATTAAAGCCACATTTATTATCCGATTTTGCTGAAATTTGGGACAGAGAGTTGTGTTAGGCCCTTCGACATCCTTCTTCAATTTGGCCAAGATCGGTACAGATTTGGATATAGCTGCCATATAGACCGATCTCTCGATTTAAAACCTTAGGCCCATAAAAGTCAGACTTATTTTCCGATTTCACCGAAATTTGGGACAGTGAGTTGAGTTAGGCCCCTTCGACTGCCCTTTTCAATTTGACCCAGATTGGTCCGGATTTGGATATAGCTGCCATATAGACCGATCTCTCGATATAAAGTTTTGGGCCCATAAAAGGCACATTTATTGCCCGATTTCGCCGAAATTTGGAACAGTGAGTTGTGTTAGGCTCTTCGACATTTATCTGCAATTTGGTCCAGATCGGTTTAGATTTGGATATAGCTCCCATATAGACCGCTCTCTAGATTTAAGATTTTGGATCCATAAAAAGCACATTTATTATCCGATTTCGTTGAAATTTGCCACAGTGACTTATGGAGGCCACCGTAGCGCAGAGGTTAGCATGTCCGCCTATGAAACTGAACGTCGGATTCGAATCCTGGCGAGACCATCAGCACTCATTGGTATGTGAGAAGTTTGCCCCTGTTCCTTAGTGGAATGTTAATGGACAAAATTTGCATTTGACTTATGTTAGGCTTTTCGACATTCGTGTTGTATATGGCTCAGATCGGTCTATATTTGGATATGGGCACCAAAAAGACCAATTTTTTTGTTCTACAAAATTGAACAATGGCTTGTACTTATTATACCTCTCTATATCCGGGTCGCATTTGATCCACACCGGACCATATTTCGATAAAGCTGCTATGGGGGCATAAATTATGCATTTTTCACCGGATTATGACTAAAGGTGGTTTCAGATATACCCAAGGTGGTGGGTATACAAAGTTCGGCCCGGCCGAACTTAACGCCTTTTTACGTGTTTGTTAAATTTTGCATAAAATTTAACTTTGCCGATAGTATCGATAAAAAAATATCAATCGATATTTAGACAAAAAATAAAATATCGATAGTGCCTTCGATATTTTGCCAGCTCTATTCGGAGGGCATCAATTTGACCAACTTTGTATTCAGCAGTTTCCAGGGTACTGGTCTGATTTTTCCATCAGCTTGCCATATATTTAATTCTGAGTTCGGCTAATGGTTTCAACGTCTGTATCAGCCTACTAGAATAAAGTCACTTCACATTTCTTTTAAATTATTTTATTTGCAAAATGTACAATTCAAAAAAAACCTATATAAAACAATTTATAGTCTATAATTACAAGAAAATAATTATCACGATTTAGACTTAAAACTAAAGACGTAGTAAAAAATTGTCTCATTTTTTACATGTCAACAAGCAAAAACCCCCATTATGAATAAATTACATACTCACTCACAGGTTTAAAAAAATATTCAAATTAAAGCAATTAAATAAAACATAACTTTGGCATAATTACTAATTACTAAAGAATAATACAGAAATTCCATAAAAGTTTCACATCGAATATGAAAGGTGTTTAGGATTATGAAAGCGTAAACTAGAAATCAAGGTATGGAATGTTTTGTTGATAATATTTTACAAATCCTCAATTTGTAATGTGGCTTTTCTTTAGCTTGTTACATCAAAATCAGCTGATTTCATATGCTGTGTTTTATTTTAGTCCTATCCAGTGCAAGTAAGATATTCTGGATAAAATATCAGCGCAAAGTTGTACTGGTTAGTTGTCGATAACATGCAATAACAGATAATAAGAAACGATTTATCGTGGTTTCGACTATATAGTACTAATGGGGACTTTACATGGCACATCATGTTGCGTGGCCATTGTGATAGTATTGGTGAAAATAAGGGTGTATGCGTTACACATAACCATCAGTCATAGTTGAAAAATCAAAATCATTTGATGTTTTCGATGATTGGCGTCTATCGATTACGGTTTACACAGAAATGTGTAATCATTAATCGACAGATATTAAAAATACTTTCTGTCCAAAGAGAAGAAAAGTATGGAAAATTAAACAAAATCGATGTGCCATTTTTGGCAAAAGCTTCAATCAACACATACATACGAAGAGTATGATCATGATGTGTCGTATAAACGGACTATAAAATAAAACATGGCAACAATGGCAAAACAGATGTTCGAATGTACCAAGCGAACTAAAGTCGCTCGTCCGCTCGTGACACCAAATTTTGTGGATTTTGGTATAAATGTTCGCTTTAGTCATATGATTTTATAATGGATTCAATAGTAGGCTATCAGTTTATAATACAAACATATAAATATTATCTATTTACATATACTTTCATTTGTTTTATACTAAATAAAATACCTATTGTGTATATGATTTGATTCAAAGATGGCCAATTTCGTTTTTAGTATGCAATTTGCTTTAGTTGAAAGCACCGAGGTCTTTTTTTCAGCTTCAATTGGGTTAAGCCCCCAATCAGTATCAAATCATTGCAATTATCCTATCGTTATTCCCCCCCAAACTCGTTTCTATCTAAACAATCTCAATCTAAAGGACATTATATAAAAAGCTAATATGCGTAAACCTAAAAATACCGAAACTAAAAATATTATGGCCACCTCATAGTTGGCTTCCAACATGTCGACATCTTTCAAAAATACTTGTGGCCTTGAATAGTGGCAATATAATGCATGGCACTCCAAGCGGGGACGGTCAAAGCCAAACAAAGCCATCACCGAACCTTCGAAGCTGTACTTAAGGAACGAAGTTTGAAAAAGCCATTTCAAAAAATCTGGAGCATGCTTTTCCTGAACGAAAAATCCAGAAAATGTTAAGAACGGGCATATGAAGAAAGGACCCAAAATGGCTGCCAGCTGCAAAATTGAAAAGAAAAATGTATGATAAAAATGTATAAATTAAAAAAGCTTGAAACTGATGCCACTCTACCTTTATACTCAGTGAGGCACCCACTGCCAAGCCTATACTTTGTCCCACCAACGCTGTTAGAAAGATGATAACACAAAATAGCACCACTCGAAAGACATCTCCCGGTTGATCGGTTAAAATATAGGTTATCACTATATAAACAGTTGTGCACACCAGTTGTATTGGAATGTCGGCTAGTGTTATGGCAACATAATAGGCCCGCAAGGAATACCATCGATTGAAATGTTCACGTGAGACTATGGGAAATTCTAAGGGAACTAGAAAAAAGTTTAAAAAGAAAAGAATTTATGTATAAATAATAATCATTACAGTTTAGGCAAAGAACATTTAAAAGATCTATCTTTTTAACCTAACCTAACCTACTAGTTCCTCGCGCATGCTTTTGTAATAGAATATTTAATGGAATATTTATGGGCAAATTGCCACTGAGTTATAATTGGCTTCATTAAACGCCATCGAAGGTGAAGTGCCAAGACGACCTTGCCTTGATCTGGCTAAGACATCAGCTAATAAGTTCGGAGATAAGTGCACACAGTTTTCGCACGTGGTTGTGTATCTTCCCAAGACTCGGAAAGAGACTCTTCAGTATCCTCAAGTGTCATGATTACTGGCGAGAAAAGGGAAATCGATTTGGATAATGTTCTCAAGAGCATGCCATGAGGACTGTCTACGACACGGCTTGAAATGGTTGAGACCTCCGCCTATGTAAACGGTTATGGTGTGATATGTAGTCCTCGGGCTTATTTGAAAATCTTTGCTGATGCTCAGCACTAGAAAATACTTTAACAAGGCTTGGGAGAGGTAGTGTCTTAGCTACGGGCTAGAGCAGAATGATGCGTCTAAAAAATTCTCGACGAGGACATATTGGCCCCGCGGATAATATTTGTTACTTGATCCCTAACTACTTCATATTTGCCCAGTCATTTAAGAGATGTTTAATAAATTGAGTGCAGGACAACCTGACGTTTCTTTTAGGATTTGTCATTGCTCCTTCTCCAAAAGTGAGTGAGGTCAGCTCTTTCGCCAGGATTCTAGAGCAGTGGTGGGCAAATACACACATGCTTTTGCACATTGCAGGGTACAAGCACAATAACATAAGCCCTTGGGGATGAAAATAGTGTGCACATTGATAGATTGATGTTAGACCATAGTTTATCAATACCAGCGCAAAAGTTACAATTGCTCTAACCAAATTTATTTCTAGATTGAGTTTTCTGATCTAGAATCTTTATGTTTGGAATGGGGAATCCCTTCAAGCTCGTCGTAGAGTTCCGCTTGGACCTCACCTTGGGTGTTCGACCAGCTAATATAAAGCGAACGGAGTCTTCATTCTAAGGAAAGTGGTAGTTCTCTGAAGCGGTGTCTGGTGTATTCCCTGTAACCATATCAATCGGCTATCTTTTTATTGATTTATGTCTAACGTTCAGAGGCCATGAAGGCGGCTGCTTGGTCAATTGAATAGAGAGGTAATCTGCTCTCTCCGTATTTTTGGACATCCTCATTCACTGTGCAAAACGTGAGTCTATCGATCTGCTTTACCATAGACGTGGCCGTCGGTCTTCACCCAGGAGAGAATGCCAAATCTTCCGAAACGTATCTTATTTGCAAGCGAATATAGGTCTGTTTTTAATGGAATGATGTATAAAGAAGTCAGGTCCCCACATCGTACTTGCTGGCTTCGTGTGCTACGCTGCACCCCAAAATAGGTCCCGATTTAACTATATGATAATTTAGAAGGTTAGGAGACCGCCCAAAATGCTAAGCCTCGAATATTAACATCAGGATGGAACTCTACCCCCAAATAGCCTTACATTTAAGTCCCATTGTGGTCCAGTCTGTATATGTGGCCTTGGGAGTTTTTGTGTGGTATTTGGCCTCCTAGGCACTTGTCCCCAAAATGTTGGTTCAAAAAATGATAACCCCAAAGACTTTTAATTTGACTACATATTTCCCCTGATGGGGCATATCAGCCTTATTCACAAAACTTTATGTTGCCTTAAAATAGATTTATTTGACAGTTCTATAAAGGAAATCCGTAAAATAAATCTTTTTCAAATCTACATTAAGTTTTGTGAATACGGCCTTATATCCGTAAGTAGGGTGGGCGGATTTGCTCCCAAATTGTGGTATCCACCCGCTCTGCTAGGAAATAGATCTGGCAACCTATCGTTTATCGCAATATTCGATATTTGTTATAACCAATATCGATAGTTTCGATACTATCGTTAATTTCCCATCACTTATATTTCAAACGCAAATGAGAAGAAAAAAAATCAGGAGATCGAGTTATATAGAAGCAATATCAATGCACAGACCGAATAAAACCAAATTTAAAAAAGTCAGTTGAAAGTCATTAGGAAGATTATTGTACAAAATTGTATCCCTATCGGGTGAAAATTGCGCCCTCTATAGGCGCAATGTTTCTTATAGGATATATTCAGTGTCGGTTCGCATAACTTGTTTTTAATTATGTAAAAAATGTAACTTTGCCCATAGTATCGATAGGGAAGATATCAATCGACATTCATCGATCGATAGTGCCATCGATATTTTTCCAGCTCTACTACAAAAGAACTTTCATTTGAGTACGACATTGTCCCAGTCAGCCTACATATCCTTTTGGAGGATATGTATTTGGCTCCATACAATTGGAGCCAAATTTTTAAATCACTACTCTATTCTCAAAGACCTTTCATATAGATTTCCAATTTGTTGCTATCTGCATACATGTTCTTTGAGGGAGGTTTTTGGTAGTGGGCGAGTCCCAGACCCACAGGGGCAAATTTTTATAACACATACGTTTTCTACTTCCAAAAACCTTTGATTTGATACCCATACTGTCCCAATCGGTAAATTTGTCCTATTGGGAGGTCTTGTTGAAGAGTTTTTTGGGGATTGGGGCGCCTCGATCGGTCTACATGTCTTTTTGGGGTTTTTTGGTGCTGGTATCCTCAGACTCTTGGACCAATTTGTATATCAGATTCGTATTTTGCTCTGAAATACCATCATGTGATACCCATATTGTTTGAAACGTTTTATATGTTAATTTAGAAGGTTTTTTGGGGAAGGCCTGGCCCCTCCAATATTTGACCCCAGAGTTTTCTACCGGTCTTGTGTTTTTGAGTTACCATAGGGGTACAGAAAAAAATCTTGTACTTACATTTAACTAGAATCGATGAGAAAGCCGAATACATGATGAACATTATCGAATAGAAACAGTAACGGAAATTATTTAAGGCATTCTCCGCCTCATTGCCAATTCCATAATAGAGGAATCCAATCATTAGCGCTGTCACCAGATGTATAATGAATCGCATGAGGGTCAGTGATTTGTCCCGCCACAAAATCAAAAATGTCCTCAGCAGTAGAATGCCCAATTGGCGATAAAAAGGTGTGGCATAGATATTTTCACTTTTGCATAAATTTTTTGATTTTTGCGAAGGACAACAGCCATTTTCTACTGTTGAGGCTCCATCATCTTTGGCATTGTTATAATCACTGAGTATACCGTGGGAATCACCTATGCGGGAAGTCATTTCCTTAATGGGTGTCAGAGGTTTATGATGGCTATTGTGATAATGATATGGATGGGCGGAAGCGGTGGTGTTGGGACCATTTGTATATGGGCCATTTAGAGAGCCATTAGCAGTGTGTGTAGCAGGCAAAGGAGTTGAGAGCGCAGGAGCAGTAACAGGTGTCATAAGGCCAGAGGCCATCATTTTGTCTATTGGGGATTAAAAGGAAAGTTAAAAAGTTTTTATAAAGGAATCATACTCCTACTGTCAAAACCACTTATATGTTTGTACTCGTTTCATTCGCCAATTCATAGATATCAGCTGTTTTCCCTCCATGACAACAGCTGATATCGATGAACTGGTGAACGAATCTAGTGCAAAACATTATCGTGTTTTATTTACGCTGCGCTTTAAAAAAGTATTTTATATTGTGGAAATCACGACTAATCGATAATTATAATCTGCTATCGCATGATATCGATAACTTTCCAGTACAACTTTGCGCTGATTTGCTATCCAGAATATTTAACTAGAATAAAACACGTGATTAGTCCTATCCAAAGCAAAGCAGATATTCTGAATAGAACTCCAGTGCAAAGTTATACTAGAGAGTTATCGATAACAAGTGATAAAAATAATAATAACCGATAAATCGGGATTCGCATTGTGTAGTAGTAGTTAAAACAGCACATGTTAGTGGTCTTGTTAGTAAAATCTCACCTATTTTCTGCATTGCTTCCATTTGTTTGGCTCGGGCAGCTTTCGTTTGCCGATAACTGTTGTTGCGGCCATTTTCAATTTTCGCTATAAGTTTGTCGTTTTGTGGTCCATAATCATCGGTGGCTATTTCCATTACTGTAAAAACGAAATTTTTTAAATAGACTTTTTTTGTTTTAATTTGTTTTTTCACTTACAATAATCAGCGGGATTGTAGGACTCAGGGCATTGCAAACCAACATCTGCCAGAAATGGCACCAGATTCTGTGTTCCTCCAGAATAAATGCAACTACCTCCGGCTATGGCATACAAATGGTCAAACATTTCAAATGTTAGCGCACTTGGCTGATGAATTGTGCATATGACGGTGCGTCCTTCTAAGGCTAACTTCTTGAGCAGGGATATACATTGATTGGAGGTAGAACTGTCAAGACCACTGTAAGAGAAATAAACAGGTAACATTTTGTTAGGTGTGGCTGAATCGAATGGAATTTTCTACAGGCGGAATATTTAAATAATGTTGCCATGTAGACCGATCTCTCGATTTAAGGTTTTGGGCCCATAAAAGGCGCATTTATTGTCCGATGTCACCGAAATTTGGGACAGTGAGTTAAGTTAAGCCCCTCGCCATATTTCTGCAATTTGGCCTAGATCGGTCCAGATTTGGATAGAGCTGCCATATAGACCGATCTCACGATTTAAGGTTTTGGGCCATAAAAGGCGCATTTATTGTCCGATTTCGTCGAAGTTTGGGATAGTGAGTTGTGTTAGGCTCTTCGACATTTTTCTGAAACTTGGCCTAAATTGGTCCAGATTTTGATGTAGCTGCCATCAACGATCTCTCGATTTAAGGTTTTGGGCCTATAAAAGGCGCATTTATTGTCCGATTTTGCCGAAATTTGGGACAGTGAGTTGTGTTAGGCCCTTCGACATCCTGCTTCAATTTGGCTCAGATCAGTCGAGACTTAAATATAGCTGCCCTAAATACCGATCTCTCGATTTAAGGTTTTGAGTCCACAAAAGCCGCATTTATTGTCCGATGTCACCGAAATTTGGGACAGTGATTTAAGTTAAGCCCCTCGAAATATTTCTGGAATTTGGCCTACATCGGTCATATAGACCGATCTCCGATTTAAGATTTTGGCCCCATAAAAGGCGCATTTATTGTCCGATGTCGCTGAAATTTGGGACAGTGAGTTAAGTTAAGACCCTCGACATATTTCTGCAATTTGGCCTAGATCGGTCCAGATTTGGATATAGCTGCCATATAGACCGATCTCCGATTTAAGGTTCTAGATCCATAAAAGGCGCATTTATTGTTCGATTTCGCCGAAATTTGGGACAGCGAGTTTTGTTAGGACTTTCGATATTTTCCTGAAACTTGGCCCAAATCGGTCCAGATTTGGATATAGCTGCCATATAGACCGATCTCTCGATTTAAGGTTTTGGGCCCATAAAATGCGCATTTATTGTCCAATTTCGCCGAAATTTGGGACAGTGAGTTGTGTTAGGCTCTTCGACATTTTTCTGCAACTTGGCCCAAATAGGTCCAGATTTGGATATAGCTGTCATATAGACCGATATCTCGATTTTAAGTCTTGGCCCCTTAAAAGGCGCATTTATAATCCGATTTTACTGAAATTTGACACTGTGACTTATGTTAGGCTTTTCGACATCGGTGTCGTATGTGGATCAGATCGGTTTATTTTTAGATATAGGTACTAAAAGCACCAATATTTTGTTATACACAATTGAACAATGACTTGTACTTATTAGTATTTGGTTCAAATCGAAACATATTTCGAAATAGCTGCTAGGGGCATAAGGCATGCATTTTTCACCGGATTTTACATATATACCCGAGGTGGTGGGTATCCAAAGTTTGGCCCGGCCGAACTTATCGCTTTTTACTTGTTTTATTTTATTTATTTTGTTTTATTTAATTTTATTTTCATAGAATCGGATATTGTCCGGCTGCAGACCAGAGGGTAATCTGTCTCTATTACAAATAGAACAACAAAAACCCCTTTTTTAAGTTAGGTAGAAAATGTGTTTTTTGCTTTGGCATTTGATCGCGATTTCGTCTGGTACCACACAAAATGCTATAAAAACCAATTTTTGACCAAACTTTAAAAAAAGGGATTTTGTTGTTCTATTTGTAATAGAAACAGATTACCCTTTACTTTGTTTTATTTATTTATTTATTTATTTTCACTTGTTTTTGTTTTAATTTATTCTGTTCAACCAAATTTGCCTAGGCGTACATTTAGGACTAATCTATAATTCGTTCTACTCCTTGTTGCATTAAGACTTTACATACCTTGTAGGCTCATCTAATATTAACACTGGTGGGTTATTGACCAATTCCAAAGCAATTGATAATCGTTTCTTTTGGCCGCCTGAGAGTTTACCCGTTCTGGTATGACGATTTTCATACATGCCTATAGCTTCCAGGATCTTTTTTACCTATAAACATAAAGATTATATTAATGTTGGAATGAAATGCTTCGCTAAACTACTATACCCTTTCTCTTTTGGCACTTTTGCTCATGTGGGTACCAATTTTTAAATTGGCAGAAAAATGCATGGCTTCTTTCACCGTCAAATACGGCTGGAGACTAGTATCCTGTGTAATAAATGCAACATTTGGTTTGAAGGCCTTTATGTCACGCACCTCATCGTTGACCATTACATCGCCGCTATAGCCAAAGGCTCTACAATTTTGAATACGTTTTTTGAAGTTGGAGAAAAAAAGGGGGAGATGGGGAGAAAATGGGTTGTTGTTATGAATTTTTGTTTCATTGCTAAAATATGAAGGTTACATTACGTATATCCTGAGAGTATATTCAGACAGGTGCTCTTCCCCGCTCCTGAGGGTCCTACAACGGCACTTAGTTCGCCAGCTTTGAAGAATCCCGTGATGCCATGGAGAATGTCTTTGGTTTCTGAAAGCAGAACAAATTTAAAATAAAAACATTATATTAAATGCAGTAGTGGTCGTATACTTAGGACACCATTTTTAATTTTGAAAATTTTACGTTTTATTGAAAATATAGGAAAAAAAGTTGCTGAGTTTAACAAAAACAAAAGGCAAGCAAATACAATGTTTTTTAGGGGCCATTATATCTTAACATGTCCGTCTTTAGCGCAAAATGAATTCAAATCCCGGCGAAACATCAGAAAAAAAATTTCAGCGAGTGCAGGCGACAATTTTGGGGTATTACCTTTGGTAATCAGCGCCAAGCCATTCCGACTCGACAATAAAAAGAAGATCAGTTAACTCCAATAAATAGTTGGGTAGCCCCTTAATGCAAGTACTGCTCCTCGACCTGGAGGAAGACTCGCTGTTAACTTTTTCAGCGGCTCTGGGGGATATTTTGCAAAATTCTTGTTAATTTTGGAATAACTCATCCTGATTTTAACTTGTTTTCCACCCCAAAGCTCTCTCGTCTAGCGTTCGAAGCCATCAATACAACTTCCAACAGATGAACAAAATCATGTGTAGTACGGAAGAAGTGTAATTTGCCACAGACATAATGTCTGTCATTACATAAATATACATGCATTGGGAAAAAGGTCAGCTAATAGACAGGCTGGTCGAGCGTGGTTAATGTGGTAATTGTATCATAGATGCGTTTTCGCTATTCATACGATTCAAATACAACATACCAACGCACGGCCCTTGAAGCCATCACACCTAATATGATTGAAAAGTCTTCTAGCCAAAGTCGAAACGTGTCCCATAGTGGTTGGTGTGTGTTGCTATCTTTGGCTTTCCTCTTCCATTTGCATCTCCGTCAATTTGGCCCAAGTTGGGCCAAACAGTTCCTCGGAATATAAGCGGAATGTCGCCAACTAGCTTAAGAACGCCTGCTGCTGTGGGCTTGCTTTGCCATAGCTCTGCCTTATCAAGTGTTACAGTTTATGGCAACAAGGCGGTTATCGAAATCGTAATCAACTACATATTTTGCTCAAGATCAAAGGTTTTTAATCAAAATCAAACTTCCGGTTATTAACAACAAAGTTTAAAACATTGCAGCTATGAATATGTAGCCAAATTAGAAGAATTCCCGCTGTATGCGTTCGTCCAAAATTAGTGGGTTGGAATTTCTCTCATACTATATCCAAAGATCCTAGCTTCAGCCATGGAAGATAAACTAGCAATATACGGACTTTGTTGTTAAAAACCAGAAGTTCGATTGAATTAAGACCTATAGTCTTTGACAAAAAAAAAAAATCTTAGAACACGTCGTAGCTTACGCTTAGTGTATTTTTTGTTGTCGATGGGAAATTGACTTGAACCTAATGTATTGGGTTGCCCAAAAAGTAATTGCGGATTTTTTAAAAGAAAGTAAATGCATTTTTATAAAAACTTAGAATTAACTTTAATCAAATATACTTTTTTTACACTTTTTTTTTTAAAGCAAGCTAAAAGTAACAGCTTATAACTGACAGAAGAAAGAATGCAATTACAGAGTCACAAGCTGTGAAAAAATTTGTCAACGCCGACTATATGAAAAATCCGCAATTACTTTTTGGGCAACCCAATATAAGCCTTGCAAAGTTTTTGTTTAACTATTGGACAGGGGCAAACTTATCACATATCAATGGGTACAGTCCGATTCAAGTTTAAGCTCAATGATAAAGGTCCTTCTTTTATAGCCGAGTCCGAACGGCATGCCGCAGTGCGACACCTCTTTTGAGGAACATGGCATAGTTCCTCACAAATGTCGCCAGCATTAGGAGGGGATAACCACCGCAGAAAATTTTCTCTGATGTTCTCGCCAGGATTCGAACCCAGGCGTTCAACGTCATAGACGGACATGCTAACCTCTGGCTACGGTGGCATCCAGCCTCTTTAGACTACGAAACTCAAAATTTGAAAACATAATTCAAAAGTTCTCCGTTTTATGTCGCCTGTTTTACTTGCACACTCACATATAAACAATTGAGAATTTTACATTTCTTCCATCTGAATTCCTTTTTGAAGTGAAATATTCGAAAAAATTCTTTGTTGAGAAATTTCCTTTTATTAAACCGTAAAATATCAATGCAGTTTGAATATGGTAATAAAATGCACAAATTCACGTGATTAGCTTTAATTTTATGCTTTTATTTTTGAAAGTCATTATACTGCCAAAATGCTATAAAATTACTGAATTACTGATAACATCCAAAATGTGTTATATTCATCATTTCAACGAAAATTCAACGCAATACAAATTAGACCATATTTGCTAGTCACTTTTATTTCCTTAACCCTTTCACTGCCGATGTCGTCTACAGAGAAATTGACATTAAGAGCCCACTGTTCAATACTTATATGATTTGTATACCCTCCACCATAGGATGGGGGTATACTAAATCCGTCCGTCTGTCTGTCGCAAGCACGCTGAATTTCGAAGAAGTAAAGC
Source organism: Stomoxys calcitrans (assembly GCF_963082655.1). Lineage (NCBI taxonomy): Eukaryota > Metazoa > Arthropoda > Insecta > Diptera > Muscidae > Stomoxys > Stomoxys calcitrans. The sequence continues at coordinate 11,723,102 of NC_081554.1, read as the reverse complement.
TAGCCGCTTGAAATGTTTCACAAATACTTCTCATATGTGTAGGTCAGTTAAGATTGTAAATGGGTCATAAACCGATCTTGGATCTTGACTTCTTGAGCCACTAGATGGCGCAATTCTTATCCGATTTGGCTGAAATTTTGGATGTCGTGTTTTGTTATGACGTCCAATAACTGTGCCAAATGTAGGTCAGTTAAAATCGGTCCACAACCTGATATAGCTGCCGTATAGATTCATCTGGGATCTTGAATTTTCGATAGCGACATTATTATCCGACTTGGCTGGAATTTTTTTACAACGGCTTCTCCTATGACCTTCAACATACGTGTTAAATATGATCCGAATCGGTCTATAGCTTGATACAGCTCCCATATAAACCGATCTCCTGATTTTACCTCTTGAGCCCCAAAATGACGCAATTCATATTTGAATTAGCTGATGTTGGGTGTGCACTTGTGCAATAGTGTGTGTGTGTATTTGTCTACCACTATTTTAGACCAATGGTTTCTTGGGCAATTTCGTCGCAAATTTTGATTTTGATAATCGCCTTTATGGAGAGTCTCGTTGTTATACTTTCTTCCAAATTTGAAAATTTTTACATAATCTGAAAATTTGTACAAACTTTAAAAATTTTTAGAACACACTTTTTGCTGACTTTTTAAATTTTTTTTTTGCTATGCTATTCTTATTATTTGAAAATTTTTACAAGACTAGAAAATTTTTACAAGACTAGAAAATTTTTACAAAATTTGAAAATTTTTACAAAATTTGAAAATTTTTACAAAATTTGAAAATTTTTACAAAATTTGAAAATTTTTACAAAATTTGAAAATTTTTACAAAATTTGAAAACTATTATTAAATTTGAAAATTTTTACAAAATTTGAAAATTTTTACAAAATTTGAAATTTTTTACAAAATTTGAAATTTTTTACAAAATTTGAAATTTTTTACAAAATTTGAAATTTTTTACAAAATTTGAAAATTTTTACAAAATTTGAAAATTTTTACAAAATTTGAAAATTTTTAAAAAATTTGAAAATTTTTACAAAATTTGAAAATATTTACAAAATTTTAAAAATTTTACAAAATTTGAAAATTTTTACAAAATTTGAAAATTTTTATAAAATTTGAAAATTTTTACAATATTTGAACATTTTTACAATATTTGAAAATTTTTACAAAATTTGAAAATTTTTACAATATTTCAAAAATTTTACAAAATTTAAACATTTCTCCAAAATTTAAACATTTTTACAAAATTTTTTAATTATTATTTCAAAATTTAAAAATTTTTGTTTGTTTCTCTTTCGAGACGAGCTCAATGATCGGAAAAGGAAAGCCAAAGAGAGCAACACACACCAACCACTATGGACTGTTTCGTCTTCGGTTAGAAGACTTCAACCATATTAGGTGTAATGGCTTCAAGGGCCGTGAAACAACAAAATTTTAACATTTCTAAAAAATTTTAAAATTTTTTATAAATTTGAAAATTTTTACATATATGAAAATCTTTAAAAACTTGAACATTTTTACAAAGTTTGGACATTTTTACAAAATTTGAACATTTTTAAAAAATTTGAATTTTTTACAAAATGGCCGTACAAAAGATAATTGCTTTTATTCCAGACTTAAATGGTGTGAGTTGCCTTTGGAAGGGGGAAAGCTGTAAGGGTATAAATTATGTTTTTTTTATCTGAATTCAATATTTGTGAGCATTGTGATGTCGTCACCTGACATGCCAAAGGGCATTATGACAAAATTCTTTCAAAAGATAAAATTGAATGAAATAATATTAGGAAACTCCACAGGGCTAAAATATATGTGGTACACCGAAAAAACTTGGTTTTTGGATCAATAAGTCTATATGTCTGTCATCTTGACTTCGTGAGTCACTAGAGGGCACGATTCTTATTCGAATTGGCTGAAATGTAACATAACGTATTTTGTTATGACGTCCAATAACCGTGCCAAATATGGTTCAAATCAGCCCATAACCTGATTTAGCTGCCATATAAACCGATCTCGGAGCTTGACTTCTTGAGCCACTAGAGGGAATGATTCTTATCCGATTTGGCTGAAATTTTACATGATGTATTTTGTTATGACATCCAATAACTGTGCCAAATATGTTTTAAATCGGTCCATAACCTGATATAGCTGCGATATAAACTCATATGGGGTCTTAACTTCTTGAGCCTCTAGAGAGCGCAATTATTATCCGATTTGGCTAAAATTGTGTACAACGGTCCTATGACCTTCAACATACGTGTCATATATGGTCTGAATCGGTCTGTAGCCTGACAGATCCTATATAAACCGATCTTACTTCTTAAGCCCCTAAAGGGCGCAATTCTTATTCGAATTGGCTGAAATTTTACACAATGACTTCTACTATGTTCTCCAACATTCAATTCAATTATCTTACCATAGCTTGGTACAGCTCAAATAGCATAGATTTTTTTACTTTATCCTTTGTTTGCCTAAAAAGAGATACCGGGAAAAGAACGCGACAAATGGTGTAGATTCGACCCTACCGAACTTAGCACGCTTTTACTTGTTGTTATAATTTTTTTGCTTGAGTGTATTAACGGCACTGTTCTTATATTTACATATTAATGGTGGACAACAGAACACGCATTTAGTCAATTTAATTTCGATTTTGTGTGACATTGTTGTTGTGCTAAAACCCACATTTTCGTATTTTCTTAAATTTGATTTGAGTAATTAACTAGGTTATTATATTGTTGTATATCGATTCAGCCCAAATTTGGCATTTATATTAAAGGCCATAACAGAAGTCATCGTGTGAAAGTTCACTTAAATCGAATTAAAATTGCGTCCTCGAGGGGCTCAAGATGTCAAATCGGTTGATCACTATGTATGGGAGCTGTATTGAGTTATAGAAAGAATTGGATCATACTTCGGGTGTAAGTTCAACGTGCAGATGTTCAGTCAAATCAGATTATAATTGCGCCCTCTAAGATCTTAAGAAATCATATCGGTTGAGCGGTATATATGGGAGCGAGATCCAAATATGAAACGATATGGCCATTTTCAATCCTCATTGACCTACGTCGAAAAAGTATCTGTGCAAAACTGGATGCCGATTGCTTTGTTCGTTCAAAATACATTAATTGATAATTTTTCCTCGGATTGACTCGATTGACTATCAACGTCCTCTCAGAGGACATTTTGCTACAGACAAGCCAACAATTAAAAATTCTCGAAAAAAACATTTCTGTGCTTCTTTGCACTCCAATTAAGTAGTTGCAAAGAAAAAATAATTTTATTATTACTGCTTTTAATTTGATAGTGCAAGGGTTAATAATCCAAATATTTGTTTATCAAATTTCACATATAAACAAATCCGATTAAGGTTGCAATGTTGTAAGAGCCACGTGTATTGTTAAAAAAAACATATATTTGCATTGTATTAGGTGATAACCGTTATGCATTGTTGTTGAATTATGCTTTATAAATTACAAAATTATTCAAGTACTAATGTAGGATTGTAAAAAAAGTTGTTTAAATCTAAGCAAAAAACTTATTTAAAAAATTCCCACCTTCCACACTCCATTATGCAACAGTGGGTAGACTTCTCTTACATCAATCAGTGAAGTTGAATTCAAGTTTTTAGCTCAATGATAAAGGATCTTCTTTAAATTGTGGAGTTTTAACAGCGTTCTGCTGAGCGTGGAGGCCACAGTAGCGCAGAGTTTAGCATGTCCGCCTATGACGCAGAACGCCTGGTTTCGAATCCTGGCGAGACCATCAGAAAACATTTTCAGCGGTGGTTTTCCCCTCCTAATGCTGGCAACATTTGTGAGATACTATGCCATGTAAAACTTCTCTCTAAAGAGGTGTCGCACTGCGGCACGCTGTTCGGACTCGGTTATAGAACGGAGGCCCCTTATCATTGAGCTTAAACTTGAATCGGACTGCACTCATTGACATGTGAGAAGTTTGCCCCTGTTCCTTAGTATAATGTTCATGGGCATAATTTGCAATTTTTTTTTTGCCGCTGAGCGACACTTCCAAAGGTGTCATTCAAACGGAAGGCTTCAAAAATATAGCCAACGCTGAAATTATTTTCACTATTCGAACCAAGCAGCTTTGACGCTGCAAATCAATCAGATACCTTCCCTTTAAAGAATCGATTGATTTATGTATTCCAAAACTATAAAAGTCATACGAGTAAGACTTGATTTTGGGTTATGGCTTCAAGCTTTTTTGAGAATTCCTCATTTCATATCATCTTGCATGAAATTTTATACACTACCCTTTTATAATTTTATCAAGCAGGGTCATAGCCAAATCAATCAGATAATTTCCCTATATAAAATCGATTAATTTATGTATTGCAAGCTTACAAAAGTCATTCGTTGCATTTTGATTATGACTATAAACTTCTTTGAAAATTCATCATTTCATATCATTTTGCATGAAACTTTATACACTGCCCTTTTATAAGTTTATCAATTCTCAATAATTTGTTTTGCAAAAAATGCCATGTACCATGCCATTTGTTTTTCTTCCGGTGTATAATTTTTTATCTAACAATTGTGGCAACGCACCCCATGATATATGTGTCAAAGTCAGTACACGTGCACTTAAGCGATAGTAAAACACAATGAAGGGATTTCCATTGCGAGTTCACAGTGAACTCAAAATGAGACCGCAAAAAAGATCGACAATTTGTTTTCATTTCGACAGCAAAGCGATATGTTCGATGATAATGCTTGGGAATGAGAGGTTCATTACATTATGACGATTATGGGGCAATATTTTGTATGTCAGAACAAAGTAATATAAAGAAAAAAAAAAAAACAAATTATACGTATGTATATAATTATAATCACATCCAATTATATCTATATAGACCTATGTATGTATATTGAAAGAAAAAAAATCTTGGTGAATTATCAAAATTTAAAAAAATACAAAAAAAAATATTAAGATTAAAAAAAAGTAAAAGAAAAAACTCAAAAATTATAAAATTCAAACTTGTCTGTAAAAGATGACCCATATAATTAAAACAACAAGTAAAAAGGCGAACAAGACCTTAAATCGAGAGATCGGTGTGAATGGCAGCATATCCAAATCTGAACCGATCTGAACCATATTCCAGGAAGATATCGATGGACCTAATTTAACTCACTGTCCCAAATTTCGACGAGATCGGATAATAAATGGGCCCAAAACCTTAAATCGAGAGATCGGTCTATATGGCAGCTATATCCAAATCTGGACCGATCTGGGCCAAATTGAAGAAGGACATCGACTGGCCTAGCACAACTAACTGTTCCAAATTTTGGCAAAATCCGACAATAAATGCGCCCAATATCTTAAATCGAGAGATCGGTCCATTTCCAAATCGGACGGACATGGCTAGATCGTCTTAGAATATAAATAGAATATAAATACTTTATAGGGTCGAAATGGATATTTCGATGTGTTGCAAACGGAATAACAAAATAAATATACCCCCATCCTTCGGTGGTGGGTTCGGCCGGGCCGAATCTTATATACCCTCCACCATGGATCGCATTTATCAAGTCTTTTGAATAATTTTTTCAAATATATAAGCCATATCAAGTAATTGATCGATATGGACCGTACATGTCATGCCGTACAAGTCAGAAAAATATCACTTCCAAAATGTCAGGCAAATTGAGTAATTATTGCGCCCTCAAGAGGTTCAGAAAGTCCAAATTGGGAGACAGCTATATCAGGTTATGACAGCTATATCAGGTTATAAACCGATTTAGATCAAAATTGGCACAGTTGTTGGAAGTCATACCAAAACGATATGTGGAAAATTTCAGCCAAATCGAATAAGAATTGCGCCCTCTAGAAGCTCAAGAAGTCTACTCGGGAGATCGATTTATAAGGCAGCTACATCAGGTTATGGACTGATTTAGAACAGATGTTGGAAGTCATAATAAAACACCTCACTCAAAATTTCGAATAAGAATTTCGCCCTCTAGAAGCTCAAGAAATCTAATCGGGAGATCGGTTTATAAGGCAGCTACATCAGGTTATAGACTGATTTAGACCATACTTGGCACAGTTGTTGAAAGTCATTCCAAAACAACATGTGCAACATTTCAACTAAATTGGATAACAATTGCGCCCTCTAGAGGCTCAAGAAGTCTTATCGGGAGATTGGTTTTAATCAGAGCTAAATCAGGTTATGAACTGATTTAGACCATTCTTGGTTCAGTTGTTTATGGTCAAACCAAAACACTTCATTCAATATTTCAGCCAAATTGGATGATGATTGCGCCCTCTAGAAACTCAAGAAGTCAAGGCCCAAGATTGGTTTATATGACAACTATATCAAAACGTGAACCGATTTGACCCATTTACAATCCCAATCGTCCTACACTAATAAGAAGTATTTGTGCCAAATTTTAAGCACATAGCTTTATTCCTTCGAAAGTTAGCGTGCTTTCGACAGATAGGCGGACGGACATGTCTAGATCGACCTAGAATTTCATGACGATCAAGAATAATTATACTTTATGGGGTCTTAGAGGAATATTTTGAGATGTTACAAACGATATGACAACATTAGTATACCCCCATCCTATGGTGGAGGGTATAAAAACAAAAATATATGACAAAATTAACTCGATGGACACTGACGAGAACATCAGAAAATATTTAAGTTCTGATAATCCCTTCAAATACTCAGCTTAGGTAGTATATAATCACTTAAACAACTTTAAGTTCATTACGATTATAAAGAAGTGACATTTGTAAGGCTTTCAGGCATGTTAAACTTCTCCAAGAAGCGGTGTCGCCTATTGAGCTAAATCTTTAATCGAATAGCACTTATTGATATCAGAGAATTTTGCAAATTTGGTTCACATCTCTCAATGTTATAAGTAAACAAATTAGCAAATTAGGAATATGAATTTTTTACAAATTCACCACCTATAAATATTGCGTTCATTATGGAGAAGATAGCTTCAACTAAATAAAGCCTTAACACCTAAAAGTATCTGAAAGTGGTGAAAATCTACCGAGAATCGAAATCGCGCCATTCTATAGTCGATTTAGTGGTATATTCTGGATTTAATTTTTCATTGTAAAATACTCGATCGTAAAAAGCTCGTCTCGAGAGAGAAATGCAAGTTTTTGAGGTTTTTATCGGGACTGGAACCGAAGGCTTTCGTGCAATAAGCCAATAGCCCACTATAGTGGCCCTTTTCACATTTGTGCCCAAAGTTTTCAGTCAAGAATTTAGCATAAAAAAAAAAATTAATTTTTTTCTGGATTACTGATATTTTTCTTCGGGTGTATCGATGCATAACGCAAATTATTTTTTATAATAGCTGTACTGATAACTGAAACAATGAAATTATTAAAAAATTTATATGAAATTGGAACAATGCAAATTTAATGCAAAATTTTGCAATTAATTGGAACACTTCGCCCTTATTGAAGAAGGAATATTTCATTGTGGTGTTTCAATAGAACATGACCTTTAAAACTTGAAGTATTTTTATATCCGTTACCATCACTGCTGCACAGGTTATTTTAAAACTCAACATTTATCGGTAATGTCAAGGAAAAGAAGAGTAGTTGGGTTATTTTCTTAACAAGACTGATTGAGTTTCAATTTCATGATTTTGTGAAGGTGTATAGGTAGATATGATGATGAACGTCTAGCTTCGAATACTGTCTAGAATATCAGTAAAACATTTTCAGCGGTTGTTTTGTACTTTTGTTTTGTTAGCCGCTTATGACGCTTAACGTCTGGGTTTGAATCTTGGCAGGAACATCAGAAAAAAATTTCAGCGGTGGTTATCCCCTCCTAATACTGGCGACATTTGTGAGGTACTTTGCCATGTAAAAGTTTCTCCCCAAAGAGGTGTCGCTCTGCGGCACGCAGTTCGGTCTCGGCTATAAATAGGAGGTCCATTATCATTGAGCTTAAATTTGAATTCCTGTTCCTCGACGGAATTTACATTTGCATTCTGTCGACATTGTATGTAAGGTATTAGGCCATGCAAAAATTTTTTTCCGAAGAGGTGTCACCCAGCGACATTTGGACTCGTTTATTAAAATTTGCACCATTATCATTGAGCATACCAAATTGGTCTGAAATGATGTTTCATTTTGACTTTCAACGCTTATGGCAAGTACAGTTTTAATCGGTTTATATCTGATACAATATAAACAGAAGTCCCAAATCCAATTTGGCTGCAAATTGTCTTTCGTCAAGGCCTGTAATACTCATTCCAGGTATGGTCTAAATCGGTTTAAACCCTGAAGAAAAGTCGTTTGAACAATTGAAAGTGTGCTTAGTTCGGCTGGGCCGAATCCCTCTACCATGCATCTCATTTGTCAAGTTCTTTGCCAGGTATCTCTTTATAGGCAAACAAAGGATAATGGATTAGAATTGCTATGCTATATGAGCTATATCAGGTTATGAACTAATGCGGGTCATTCTTGGAAGAGGTCATAGAAGAAGTCATTGTTCCAAATTTCAGCCAAATGGGATAAGAACTGCGCCCTCTAGAGGCTCAAGAGGTATAATCGGAAGATCGGTTTATAGTGGAGCTATATCATGTTATCGGCCGATTCAGACCATATTTGGCATGTATGTTGAAGGTCGTAAGAGAAGTCGTTGTGCAACCTTTCATTCAAATCAGACAAGAATGGGACCCTATAGGGGCCCATGAAATTAAATTGGGTTATCGGTTTATATGGGAGCTATATCAGTTTTTAGAGCGATTCAGACCATACTTGACACGTATATTAAAGGTCATAGAACAATTCAATGCGCAAATTTAATCCAAATCGGATAAGAACTGCGCCCTCTAGAGGCTCAAGAGGTATAATCGGGGATCGCTTTATCATGTTAAAGTTCGTAGTATCATTGTGCAAAATTTCAACCAAATCGGATAAGAACTTCGTCCTTTAGAGGCTTACGAGGTATAATTGGGAGATTGTTGTATATAAGAGCTATATTAGGATTTAAACCGATCTGTTGAATAACATAAAAACCGTCATAGTACAAAATCTTAGCCAAATCGGATAATGATAACGGCCTCTAGAGGCTCAAGAAGTCAAAGCGGGAAATTGGTTTATATGACAGCTATATCAAAACATGGACCTATTTGGCACATTCGCAAACCTAACTGACCTGCACAAATAAGAAGTACTTGTGCAAAATTTCAAGGACTTCACTTTGCTTCTTCGAAAGTTAGCGTACTTACGAGAAACAGGCAGACAGACGGACATGGCTGAATAGACTTAGAATGTCAAGTCGATAAAGAATATATATACTACGTTGATGAGATTGCAATCATTATTTCGATGTGTTACAAACGTTACCAATTTTCGTCAGGTTTACGTACTAAAATGGATCCAAAATCATTCCTGGCTAAGGACTGCTCACCTTTCAAAAAGAAAGCCAAAGAAAGCCGCCTCCAACATCTTTGCGCCTTAACAGATTTTCCTAAGAAATTCCCTTTAGAATCTGCAGGGGAACTTCTCTCATAACAATGAGTTTTGTTCGATTTAAGTTTGAGATCAATGATAGGGGGCCTTATTTTTATGAAAGAGTACGAACTGAACTGTCAATGAGCGACATCTCTTCGTAAAAGAGATAAGTATCGCCAGCATTACAAACCAAGCGTTCAGTGTTATAAGCTGACATACTAACTAAGCGCCACGAATGCCTCGTGATATAGGTTGAACTAAACACTAGATTTAGACTACATAGCCCATAAGAGGCGCCTCTTTCATCGGATTGAGACGAATTTTCAAACAGTTAACTGCTGAAACGATATACCTGAGTTTGTTACACTATTTAGAGTAAGGTATTAGAAGAAGGAAGGGGCAGACCCTCTTTCTAACTTTAATTTTTCAAATTTTTTCATTCATTAATTTAAGCAACATTTTGTTTACACCCGTTAACGATTTGAAAAATAGTATTTCATTTTTTCATAGTAAGAGAATTGAGCTCCTGGTATCCAAGTCAGCGTTGTGGAATCTGCAAATTTACCCATTAAGGAACAGGGGCAAACTTCTCACACATCAATGAGTGCTATCCCATTTAAGTTTAAGCTCAATGATAAGGGGCTTCCTTTTTATAGCCGAATCTGAACGGCGTGCTGCAGTGCGACACCTCTTTGTGGAGAAGTTTTAACATGGCTGCCATACCATTTCTGCTAACCCAAAAACATGCCAAGCAACATGGAGAAATGCTCCAAGTCAAAACCAAACTAAACGGACATATTTACCGATTGGGGTCATGTGGGTATTAAATAAATGGTATTTGGAAATGGTATACGAATCTGATACACAAATTTTGCCCCAAGATTCTGGGAGAATGTCGTAACGCCAAAGAAACACTACAAGCCCGATGCAGGCAGTTCGGTACAAAATGGGATGGAAATGAAAGGTATTTGAGATTAGATCTGGGGAAGACCAAGTATCTATGGACCGCTCCATTCCCGGAAAAAACTCCAAAAGGACATGTAGACTATCTGACCCTAAAACAAATTTTTTTCGGTGCACCACATATATTTTAGCCCTGTGGAGTTTCCTGATACTATTTCATTAAATTTTATCTTTTGGAAGAATTTTGTCATAATGCCCTTTGGCATATCAGGTGACGACATGGCAATGCTCACAAATATTGAATTCAGATAAATGAAAACATAATTTATACCCTTGCGGCTTTTCCCCTACCAAAGGCTAGTCACATTTTTTATGTCTGGACTAAACGTAATTATCTTTTGTACGGCCATCCATTTTTCCGATTTGAAATACCTTAGGCAACGTGCTAATCAACAATTGTTGATGAATCGAACAGTGATTCATAGTCATGTTGTAGCAGGGCACTCCATGAAAAAGAGTTTGAAAAGCAAAACTGTTATGGAAATAAATATTTCAAATGAAAGAAAACCATACATACATAAATAATTTTTTTTTTTGGGACCACCACAAATGAAAATATGACCAGGGAGGTTTAGACAAAAATGTTTGGACATCAATTAAAAATATATTATAGACATTCCATATACTTTGCTGTGAGTAGCGAGTATAATATATTTCCCCCAGAAGCATTTTGCCATAATTTGACCATTCTTACTTTCTGTGCTTCTCACCTTTCTTTAGGGGGCAATGTCGTTGCTTGCCTGATAAGAAAATTTTTGTCTAGAATGTTAAGACACCGGTTGCCGATAAGAGTCGACAAAGTAACAACAGCTGGTAGCTGATGTTGGTCATGCAATCATCAACTAATCCAACCTGGCCCATAGCTTGCCATTGGCTAATCTCTGATTTGCTTTACTTTTTCCTTTGGCAGGTGTGGTGATTTAATCAAACTAAACAACGGTCACGATAATCATACGAATGGCCAAGTACAACGATCGCCTATTCGAAATTTTATTGCAGGTTGTTCACCACCAAACAACCACTGGTGATTGGTGATATTTCAGACCATGTGATCGATTGGGGGGATAATTTAAATGTTCCCCCTTAATTGGTGAAAAATAGCATTTACGGGATTAATCATAGGGCCCACAAATAAATCATTTTCGAAGGTTGGTTTGGTTTTTGTGGGATTTATGGTATAGAGAGGTGAAATGGAATAGGAAGTATTCTGTTTTTAATGAATTATGATTTATATGGTTGTTTGACAAAGCTAGCAGATTTTCCGCTTACAATTTAAATTGATTTTTTTTTTTCATTTATTTATGGTTTTTTTTTTTATAAAAACTACCCAGACTTTGTTTTGCCCATGTTTGGTCAAGTAATGTCTGGTCTAGGCACAAAATTTAGTCATTGTTATCTATGATAAATTGTTTAAATTTTAAAAGATAACATTAGGATCAAAGTCCCAAATCAAAAATTATATAATTTTAATAATTAAAATTATATTAAAATAAACAAGTAAGGTATGCCAAAAGGCGGGCGGAGCTGACTTTGTAATACCCTTCACCACCGACTCTCTCTGCTATTAAGCAAATGCTGCTAAAGCATGTACAATTGTATAGCGATCCCAATAAAATATGTCCAATACAGCCATTAAAGTGCATATCGGACGAAAGATATATAGGGAAGCAATGCCTAAGCCTGAAGCAATTTTTGAAAAAAAAATTTTACCCAAACTACTTAAGCTCAATTTTGTAAAGATCGGACCAAACAATTGCGCCCCAAATCTTATACAATATATAAAATTCAATTTGTGTTTGTTTGTTTGTTCCGTATAGACTCTCAAACGGCTGAACCGATTACCTTGAAACTTGCACAGATTGTGTAGGTTGGTCTGGAGAAAACATAGGCTATATAATTTTTATACCCTCCACCATAAGATGGGGGGTATACTAATTTCGTCATTCTGTTTGTAACTACTCGAAATATTCGTCTGAGACCCCATAAAGTATATATATTCTTGATCGTCGTGACATTTTATGTCGATCTAGCCATGTCCGTCCGTCTGTCCGTCCGTCCGTCCGTCCGTCCGTCCGTCCGTCCGTCCGTCTGTCTGTCGAAAGCACGCTAACTTCCGAAGGAGTAAAGCTAGCCGCTTGAAATTTTGCACAAATACTTCTTATTAGTGTAGGTCGGTTGGTATTGTAAATGGGCCATATCGGTCAATGTTTTGATATAGCTGCCATATAAACCGATCTTGGGTCTTGACTTCTTGAGCCTGTAGAGTGCGCAATTCTTATCCGATTGGAACGAAATTTTGCATGACGTGTTTTGCTATGATATCCAACAACTGTGCCAAGTATGGTTCAAATCGGTTCATAACCTGATATAGCTGCCATATAAACCGATCTTGGGTCTTGACTTCTTGAGCCTCTAGCGTGCGCAATTCTTATCCGATCAGAATGAAATTTTGCACAACGTGTTTTGTTATGATATCCAACAACTGTGCCAAGTATGGTTCAAATCGGTCTATAACCTGATATAGCTGCCATATAAACCGATCTTGGGTCTTGACTTCTTGAGCCTCTAGAGTGCGCAATTCTTATCCGATTGAAATGAAATTTCGCACGACGTGTTTTCTTATTATATCCAACAACAGTGCCAAGTATGGTTCAAATCGGTCCATAACCAGATATAGCTACCATATAAACCGATCATGGGTCTTGACTTCTTGAGCCTCTAGAATGCGCAATTCTTATCCGATTGGAATGGAATTTCGCACGACGTGTTTTGTTATGATACCCAACAACTGTGCCAAGTATGGTTCTAATCGGTCCATAACCTGATATAGCTACCATATAAACCGATCTTGGGTCTTGACTTCTTGACCCTCTAGAGGGCACAATTCTTATCCGATTTGAATGAATTTTTGCACGAAGTATTTCGTTATGATATCCAACAACTGTGCCAAGTATGGTTCAAATCGGTTCATAAACTGATATAGCTGTCATATAAACAGATCTGGGGATTTGATTTCTTGAGCTTCTAGAGGGCGCAATTTCTATCCGATTTGGCTGAAATTTTGCATGACGTATTTTATTTTTACTTTCAACAACTGGATCAAATAAGGTTCAAATCGGTTCATAACCTGATATAGCTGCCACATAAACCGATCTGGGATCTTGACTTCTTGACCCCTAGAGGTCGCAATTATTATCCGATATGCCTGAAATTTTGTACGTTGGATCCTCTCATGACCATCAACAAACGTGTTTATTATGGTCTGAATCGGTCTATAGCCCGATACAGATCCCATATAAATCGTTCTCTCTATTTTACTTCGGGAGCCCCAATGGGCGCAATTCTTAACGCAACATATAATTTAATTTTGGTCCGAACCGGACCATATCTTGATATCGTTTTAATAGCAGAGTAACTCTTTTCTTATATCCTTTTTTGCCTAAGAAGAGATGCCGGGAAAAGAACTTGACAAATGCGATCCATGGTGGAGGGTATATAAGATTCGGCCCGGCCGAACTTAGCACGCTTTTACTTGTTTGATATCGGGAGGTGGGCGGACTCTCCCTCTTACCCCAAAAGTACTAGCCAAAAATAATCGGGACAATATGGGATTCAAATGAGATGTATTCAGGAGTAGAGTACGAATTTTATAATAAAAGTTGAGTCCAAGTAACTGGGGGACCGCCCCAAAGCCCCAAAACCCCTTAAAATGGGTTTATTTGACGATGATGACAATTTGGGACTCAAATGAAAGGTATTCGGGAGTAGATTTCGAATATAGTCAGGAAGTAGGAATAGGCTTTATAATTTATTGATAATGGAAGGGGGCGGACCCTCCACCGTTACCCCAAAAACACCACCCAAAATCAAAAGTGGACCGATAAGGACAATATGGGTATCAAATGAAAAGAATGCGGGAGTAGATAACGAATCTGGCATACAAATTCATGTCGAAGTATATGGGGGTCACCCCACCCCCACAAAAATGCCCAAAATAGGCACATTAGCCAATCACGGATATATGGGACTCGGTTCGTTTGTTAAGTATAAACTGAAAAACGGCAGAACCGATTTTCTCTAAATGTTCGCATTTTATGTAGGATTATGTTGGTCTGGAAGCAAACATAGGCTATATAATTTTTCGATATTCGAAGGGGGACGGACCCTCCCCCTTATGCCAAAAACACAACCCAAAATCCAAAGTGGATCGATCGGGATAATATAGGTATCAATTGAAAGGTATTGGAGAGTAGAATACGAAAGTGATATTAAAATTTGAGTCTAAGTACCCAAAACTCCCCCGAAACAGACATATTGGGTGTTCATTTCAATAAGAGGCTCAAATGAAATGGAAGGTATTCGTGAGAAGAGTTAGAATCTGGCAAACAAAATCAGATTGAAGTATAGGGGGTCACGCCACCCCTCAAAAAACACCATTGGACCCATTATGACTATATGATACATGGCTGAACCGATTTTCGTAAAACTTTCATAGATTGTGTACGTTTGTCTGAAAGCAAAAACTTAGGCTATATAATTTTTAGATATCAAGTGGAGGGGGAGGGTCCGCCCCTTACTCCAAAAACGCCACCCATAACCGAAAGTGGCCGATGGGCACAATAAGTTTATCAAATGAATGGTATTGGAGACCAAAAAACGAATGTGGTATTAAAATTTGGGTCCAAGTACCCACCGCGCCTCCTCAATCTTAAAACTCCTCTAAGCAGATATATTCGAAGTTCATGTCAATATGGGACTCAAATGAAAAGTATTAGGCAGTAGATTACAAATAAAACATTAAACATTAGGTCCAAGTAAGGGTTGCACACCCCCAAATGGGCATATAAGCCGACCATGGCAATATGGGACTCAAATGAAAAGTACATAGATTGCGAATATAACATTAAAATTTTGCGTTCAAGTCATGGTAGCGCTTTTCCTCCTAAGGATACGTCAAATGGATTATGACATTTTATGACAATATGGTACTCAAATAAAAGGTATTTGAGAGTGGAAAACGAGTTTTTTGATATCCAATTTTGCAACCAAGTCTTTTGGGACACGCCCTAAAGCGCACCGTTGGGAACAAAGAACGAATTTGATATCTATTGTCAGTGTTAAGTGCCGTTGGCCGCCCCAGCCACAAAACACCCTCCAAACGGTTCATATTTACCGGCCATGGCAATATAGGGCTCAAATTAAAGGGATTTGGAAGTGCAGCACCTATTTGACATCCATATTTGAGTCGAAAAGTCTAAAGTGCCATACCAATCTGGAGGGGGAATTCCACCAAAATGGCAACATAAATCAAGAGTTTCGAGGGCCGCAAAGTCTTTCCAGGATTTCGCTTGCGGCTTTCGTAATAAGACCGTACACTCTTTTGTTGATCTCATCGAGTGCATAAGAGTAGTCGGATTTAACACCTTCTTGAAGCATTTATTAAAGAGGTTTCATCTTCTCAAGCACAACATCCGCCTCACCGATATCCTCACTTTCGAAAAACGAATCCTTTAGATTTTATGTTAATTTCTTGACATTCGTTTGCAGAGTTGCATTTTTCAACGCGATGCTGCTCAAAGCTCTCATTCTGTTTAGGTCTTAAGTCCTTGTTCAGTCTACCCTTACTTAGTCAGCACTTACTCAGTCAATCCTTACTAAGCCTACACCTACTCATTCTACCCTAACTCAGCTTACCCTTACTCAATTTACCATTACTCAGTTTACCATCCTTCAGACTGGAACTTTGGTCATTACCGTAAGACACATAGGTCGGAAAGCCTAACATATGTCACTGGGTCAAATATTAGAGAAATTGGACAATAATGCACCTTTTATGGGGCCAAGACTTTAAAACCAGAGATCGGTCTTGAAGGGCTTAACACAACTCACTGTCCCAAATTTCAGCGAAATCGGACAGTAAATGCGCCTTTTATGGGCCCAAAAACTTAAATGGAGAGATCGGTATATACAGCAGTTATATTCTAATCTGGACCGATCTGGGCTAAATTGAAGAAGAATGTCGAGTGTCGTAACACAACTCACTGTCCCGAATTTCGGCGAAATCGGACAATAAACTTGCCTTTTATATGGCAGCTATATCCAAATCTGGGCTTAACACAAATTCCTCCGGCCTCAGCGCCTGGTCACCTTTCAGCGCTACCGTAAAATTCTGACACGGGCCAGTTTTTGGACCTTCTCAAACACCACGGTTCGAGTTCTCTTATGTATAGTTTATCAGCTGGACCGCAAACCTGGTGGTCCAGTTGCGAATAATGACCTCCAGAAGCCGAATATTCAATATAAATTCCAAATCTGCCTACGGTGTCATATGTCTCTTATCACTGGTTTTACAACTTCCTGTCGAACATTCCAATGCAGGAGTAAAAGACGCATGGTAGTTTTCTATATCACTTCACGGTACTCCTTTTCCAGGACAGTCTCGGATCGAGGTCTTGGCCTTGGTATTTTGTTTCATTTGACAAATTTCTCCTTGCCAGAGGAGGGGTCCACAATCTAATACCTTTTATTTCCGAGCGAAAATTCATTCCATTCCTCGACACCTTTGCACTATAGGGTATTTTACTGTTCAACTTATTTTAATAGTTCTAATAGTATAGGGTGTAGACGAATTTCTTTTCTAGGCCACTACCTAATTTACTGGCCTAAATTTCACATTGTTCAAATAATCTCTTAATTTGCTATTTGGGATGATCTAATCACTTTTATTAGTGCACGACATGTGTGTGTGTGTGTGTGGATTTAGAAGAAGCTAAGAAATCTTATCATCAATCATTGTTGCATATTTAACGAGGCCATTGCTCTAACTTGGCTAACTCGTAACAAAAGCAAATTCCTAATCTAATCATTAAGTTTATATTTCTTTGAATCCATATGCCATAAAAGGATCTCTGGAATTACTTCAAAGACTTGTAAAAGGTTAAATTTAGGAATTTCCTTTCAATTTTATTGCAAATATCAAACATTTCTTGGATTATCAAAGTGGATTACAAGTTTGTTTCTTTTTTTATAGTTTTTTAATTCTTAATAAACAACATTGTATTACAATAGACAGCTGACTAATAGTCTGCAGTTTTATAGATCTCATTTAATCTAAAATACATTTACTTTGTTCTGTATTATCAAGTATTGATTAGGTGGGGATAATTTTGAGTTCAAGTAGCTGGGAACCTTATGGTGTAAATGAATTTGAACACCTGTT
Organism: Stomoxys calcitrans; assembly: GCF_963082655.1. Classification (NCBI taxonomy): domain Eukaryota; kingdom Metazoa; phylum Arthropoda; class Insecta; order Diptera; family Muscidae; genus Stomoxys; species Stomoxys calcitrans. The sequence goes on along the minus strand of NC_081554.1, from coordinate 11,705,465 downwards.
CTCTGGGAAGGGTACTATACTATGGACGTCTTAGATATTGTTATCAATTGAAGAACTTATACAGAAATGCCTCATTTCGCTAAAAAAGAATGTTATACCAAAACAAGTTAGTAGAACTGAAGTCGGGCAAAGCCGACTTTTTGATAACCTACATCACAATGAATGTGAAGAGAGCTGTAGTTTATGAGAAGAATGATTACAGATGTCACAATGGAATCTTTTGAGTTAAATTTCCTAAATATTTCTTAACAATTTTTTACATTATTGCGATATCAAATTCAATAGAACTTAGCATAACCATAAAAATATATCCATGGTATTTTTGGTAGTTATATCCAAACCTGTACCGATCTAGGCAAAATTGCAGATATATGTCGAGGGGCTTTACATGACTCACTATCCCAAATTTTGTCGACATCGGATAATAAATGCACTTTTTATGGTCCCGAAATATTAAATCGAGAGATTGGTCTATATGGCAGCTATATTCACATCTGGACTAAATTGAAGAAGGATGTCGAAAACCCTAACACAACTCACTGTCCCAAATTTCGGCGACATCGGACAATAAATGCGCCTTTTATGGGCGCAAGACTTTAAATCACGAGATCGGTCAATATAGCAGCTATATCCAAATCTGAACCGATCTGAGCCAAATTGAAGGAAGATGTCGAAGGGCCAAACACAACTCCATGTCCCAAATTTCAGCAAAATTGGATAATAAATGTGGTTTTAATGGGCCTAATACCCTAAATCGGCGGATCGGTCTATATAGCAGCTATATCCAAATCTGGACCGATCTGAGCCAAATTGAAGAAGGATGTCGACTGGCCTTACACATCTCACTGCCCCAAATTTCAGCAAAATCGGATAATGAATCCGATATAGCCCGTCTTCGAACTTAACATGCTTATTTAGAAAAAAAAGAATCTGTTTCAGCTCAATATATCTATTTTTAAAGACTGTAGCGTGATTTCAACAGACAGTCAGACGGACGGAAGTGGCTAGATCGTCTTACATTTTTACGACGATCAAGAATATATAGGGTTGCCCAAAAAGTAATTGCGGATTTTTCATATAGTCGGCGTTGACAAATTTTTTCACAGCTTGTGACTCTGTATTTGCTTTCTTTCTTCTGTCAGTTATCAGCTGTAACTTTTAGCTTGCTTTAAAAAAAAGTGTAAAAAAGTATATTTGATTAAAGTTCATTCTAAGTTTTATTAAAAATGCATTTACTTTCTTTTAAAAAATCCGCAATTACTTTTTGGGCAACCCAATATATACTTTATACGGTCGGAAACGGATATATCGATGTGTTGCAAACGGAATGACAAAAAGAATATATTCCCATCCATCGGTGGTGGGTATAAAAATATGCAAAGATATGTTATAAAGATTGTTAGAAAGGTTTACAAACTTGTTAAGTGTTGCTTTTGTAATCTTTGTTTTATTTTTTGTAATTTAATAGTGCATAATTATGGGCGGGCAGGCTGCAATGATCGCGAGTTCACCCTTTGCCAGAGGGTTCATCAGATTGTGATGCCACCTGAAAAGCCTGATGAGCCCTCTGGCGAAGGACGAAATCACGATCATTGCAGCCCGCCCCTGATACATTTAATACACCACAATTGCTGAAACTCTTTAAAGCGTTTTCGTTGCCTTGTTTTGAAATAGAAGCAGGAAATAAAAACACATTGGTCTAAGTTGGTTAATACAACAATAAAATAAAATAAATTTTGTTACCAAACTTTCAAATAGTTTACGAAATATGAGACCAACAAAATTTGCAAATTTACCAAAAAAATAAATTCTGAGAAAAAACTGCAAGACGAATTTAGATTTTCACCTTAGACGTATGATCTATTGGACTTTTTTGCTCAGTACAATCCCAAGAATGAGAAACTCGAAGCTTCTCTTTTGATGTTCAAACCGCCCCATTCTAATGTATATACAGTGGCACAGATAAGTCTACATACCTTTTCGTAAATGTCAGCTTCGTAAACTGACAGTCACGTAAATCAGGGTGGGACATAATCCAATACATTTTAGCTGATTATACAAGTGGTGACCATGCAGAACAGTTTTAGCAGCATTCGATATTTGGCGGAAAAACTTTTTGTATAAAAACTTCGTTTTATAAAACGCATGTTTTGAGTGGAATATGTAGACTTATCTGTGCTACTGTATATTCCGAATGCCTATTTACATATACATAGTACATATATACTGAATAGGAGCCAGGAAAAAATTCGCTTTAGAATTTATTTCTTTTCAGGGCCTTGACTCATATCGTACCCTCACACCTTGTCAAACGAGAAAATCATATTTCCCCTACGTCTATTGCTGTTTGTTTTCCTAACAGTTTATAATTACTCTGCGTACACTATTTCTATGTATGATTTTTAAGCCATACAGAACTTTCGTCATGGCCATTACGTAGTGTGGCTATCGGACTTGCCATAGTAATTTCAATTCCTGTTCATATCACGCAAATATTTTTATTAGTCTTTTGATTTGGGATTTCTTATCTAACATACATACGAGTATATGTATATTTGCATGAATGAATGTGCATATGCATGCGCCTCTTTAAGTTTTTTAAGCAAATTAACTAATATACTAATTCAAACCGCCCACTACTTGCTCTAGTAGAGCACTTGTGGATCATATACTACGTCGAGTATCATTACGTATGGTAAGCTGGAAGTTTAACGGCTTTTTGAATAATTCTGAGGAAGCTCATTTCCAGACGGAAAAATAAACCCAAGACCAAGTCATATGGTTACTAATGGAGAAACAGACCACAAGATGAAATAAACATAAGGAATTTTGTCATAAGTTAATTCCTACTCGCACTACAGTGGCATTTATTTTTTTTTCCTTAATGAGTGCCACTGATCTTGCTCTTGACCATGACGGTGAGGATGATGAAGATGGTGAAGAGCGCCATCGCTACGACGATGTGCAAACAATAACAAAAAACCAGCTCGAACTTAAACAGTAATGAAATTTACATAAACAAAAGGGAAGCAACCACCACACAACAAACAAATTAAAGTAGGATGAATGAAAAAATTTGATAATAAATAAAAAAACAAAACAACAACAAAAATTTTACTAAGTACGTGTCGTGGCGCAAATTTTGAGTTTGCAAATTTACGGTTGAACGGTTGGACGGACGGACAAATCGGCGTTGGTTCGGACGGATGGATTACTTGGCGATATTGTTTTTCATTGTGATGTTTAACACCACAAAACCCAAGTCCAAGATGTTGTCAACACATTTTTTCTATGGAAGTCCGTTGTCGTATGACTGTGCAGTGCGCTCAAGTTCGACTAATTACTTTTGTATGTACGAACAAAAACAACAACAAAAGCAGGCATATTAAACAATATCATTGTTATTTCAATCATAAACTACTCAAATACGCATAAAAATGAGGCCAATTAAAACTAGCAAAAATGTGGCACAATTTCCGAATTCAGTGTTGAGGCAAAATTTCTAATATGATTAGAAATTCAGCTAAGTGAAATTTATAACAAATTATATTATCTTTAAGGGTGTAGGCTTAAGGTATAATTTGGCAATTATAAAAATTTAAAAAGGTGGTCTCAAGCGAACAGCTTTTAACAGCCAGCCAGGTTTGACGGTATTAATGTGTCCGATTTTTGTTTGCATTCTCTTTGTCGTCATCTTCTTTCTTGCATATTCTCTGCTTATGTACGCACACGTATAAACATACGAAAAGGAAATTTTTTTTGTATGTATTGGCAAAACGTCGATCGGCTTGATGGAAAGATGGCGGATTGCACCATATGATTTGTGGTTGTTGTACAAATGAGACCACCTTGAATTGTTTCGCTATGAAAATGAAAATTGTTTACGATAGGACCTAAATTGTAGTCCTACATCCTTTAAAGGCCATATAGGGTGAAAGATATTTATTTGGACCGGTTTTAATGAAATTTGGCACACGTTACATAAAAAATCTTATGCGAAATTTTGTAAAGATCGGACAAAAACAGTGGCTTCTACAGCCTTAAAAGGTCTTATCGGCTGAAAGATATATATGGGAGCTGTATCTAAATCTGAACCGATTTCAATGAAATTATACACATGTACTAGTAAATAAAACGTATCGTGCTAAATTTTGCAAAGATCAGATCAAAATTGTGGCTTCTACAGCCTTAAAAGGCCATATCAGTTGAAAGATATATATGGGTGCTATATCTAAATCTGAACCGATTTTGTTCAAAATCAATATCGTTCGTCCTTGGGCCAAAAAAATGCATGTGAAAAAGTTTTGTGACAATTGTTTAATAAATGCGACCTGTATCTTGATCACAAGAATATTTGGACAGACAGACGGACATAGCTTAATCGAATCAGGAAGTGATTCTAAGCCGATCGGTATACTTATCAATGGGTCTAGCTCTTCTCCTTCTTAGCGTTGCAAACAAATGCACAAAGTTATAATACCCTGTACCACAGTGGTGGTGTAGGGTATATTTTGCATTGTTGCGCTTTGTTTGTTTGTTTATCTGTTCCGTATAGACTCAAAAACGGCTGAACTGATTCTCATGAAATTTTCACAGATGACAGAGTTGTAGCCCTCGTTGAAAATAAGGCACTTCATTTTTGAATATCCGAAGGAGTGCGGACCCTACCTCTTATCACCATTTTCGAAAACGCCAGATCTCGGAAATGGGTGCACTGATTTAAGCGAAATTTTGTATGCCACCTTTTGGTACCTCAAAAATACGAAATTGGTACAAAATGGTGGGGTTAAATAACCTGGAGGGACGCCCCATCCAAAAACTCACCCGAACGGATATGTTTACCGATTGGGGCAATATGGGTATCAAATGAAAGGTATTGAAAAGTAGAGCACGAACTTGGCATAAAAATGTCACCCAAGTATGGGGGGTCCCCGACACCCAAAAACACCAACCAACTTATACCGCTTTGGGCAATATGGGTATCAAATGAAAGGTTTTTAAAAGTAGAGTACAAATCTGACATACAAATTTATTATGGTGTCTGAGAGGTCTCTGCACCCCAAAACCTCGCAGCAGGACAAATTTACCGATTGAGACAATATGGAACACAAATGAAAGGTATTTGGGAGTGAAATACGAATATGGTATTAAAAATTGGGTCGAAGTACCTAGGTAGCCGTGCCAAGTCCAAAATCGCCAAAATTAAAGTGGACCGATCGGGGCAATATGGGATTCAAATGAAAGGTTTTGGAAGAAGAATGTGAATATGCTGTCAAAAATTGAATCCAAGTACCTAGGGTGCCGACCCAAGCCCAAAAGTACGGCCCAAAATCAAAAGTGGACCCATCGGGACAATATGGGACTTCGATGAAAGGTATTCTAGAGTAGAGTACGAGCATGATTATCAAATATTAAAAATTGGGTATAATTATCAAGCGGGCTGCTCCAAAACCAAACTCGTCCCAAGAATATAATACGGATGAAATATACCCGTGGGAGCTATATCTAAATCTGGACCGATTTTTATGAAATTTTGCAAACATACTAGGACTTTAAAAATAAACACCTCACGCGCTATTTTGTAAAGATTAGACCAAAATTGTGGCAACTACAGTCTTAAAAGGCCGTATCGGAAGAAAGATATGTATAAGAGCTATATCTTAATCTGACCCGATTTCGTTAAAAATCAATATCGTTCATCCATGGACCAAAAAAGTGAATTGTGCAAAATTTTATGACAATTGAGCAACAAATGCAAAATGGACCTGGATCACTAGAGTAAATGGACAGACAGACATACGCACACAGCTAAATCGAATCAGGAAGTGATTCTAAGCCGATCGGTATACTTATCCTTGTTAACGTTGCAAACATATGCACAATGTTATAATACCCCTTACCACAGTGTTGGCTGAGGGTATTACAAATGTTCCTCAAACATTTGGTATGTTTGCGTCTTAATTGCCGGTCCCATATAATTTGACAATATTTCAATTATGATCTCACAAAAGCAAAATACAGAGCTTTCAGAATGAACGGGTCCTTAAAATGTTTAGCATATTTTTTTTATAAAACTTTGTTAAGAATTTGCCTTACTTATTATTTATACATGTTGTAAATTCACTTCCTGATCCTTCATGACCATTTCTCTCCCATCTTATTTATTGTAAAAGTTGTAGTCATACTTTTTATGAAAAATTTTTAAAATGTTACACTTAGAGAAATTGATCCCCATATAAAATTGTTTTGCAAATAATCGATCCAGTGAGTTATAGGGTCTGTCTATTTTATCATTGATCACAATAATTACAACATGGCCTTTGACTTACCTCTTCGAAAGAATCCCAGTCTTGCGGAGTAGCGTATATTATCAAAACCAATATTTATTTGCTTAACTGTTCTATTTTCCTCATGTGGAAATATTGTTGAGGTTGTAGAAGGTGGTGTCCTTGGATCGTTGGCCGGCTGCAGTGTACTTATCTTGGGGGTGGTTGAGCTTGAAGAATCCTCATATTTCTCAGCTATATTTAATGATAAACCTTCTGGTTTGCGACTAAACAAACGTTTGGGAAAACGACTCATAGGTGGAGTGGTGGGCCGCACAGCAGCTGTAGTAGTCAGGGTTGGCAAGGTGTTTAACTCATTATGCAGGCTTGTGGTTACACCAGGTGTCTGTTGCATGTTGTTGAGTATATTTAAAGTAATGACGTCACTGTCTTCATCGTCAACCGGTTTGGTGGCCTCCTCCAAGTGGGCCAATGTTGATAAAGGATTATGCATGGATTCTGCCATGTTTACAAAATATACTTTTCTTATTTTACACTGGAATTAATTAACTTCCAGTTGGCTGTGTCGAAATGAGTATGAAGGATCACTTTGTCTTTTCTTAATTTGATTACTAATTATATGGCGCGTTGACTTGCTTTAAACAATTGGTCATCGCTGTCTTTGTCTTTGTTTATACACTTCGCACTTTTTGAATTAATTGTATTTAATTGAAGAAAATCTTAGTGGCCCTGTGGACAGACAGAAAGAGTCTGAAAGGATTCAGCTGAGCTCTTTGTATGCACACATCTCATCATCTGTGTATAATAGCCCCAGAATGCCTTGTGTGTGTGTATGTATCGGTTTATGAGCGATTTCCACCATCCGCCCAAAACAGGGATTTCTTTGTTGATGAACTCGTTCAGTTGTCTGTCTGATTGTTTAACGACGACGGCGACGACGTGAGATATGAACGACGAACGAACTCAGTCTGAGTGGAAGCGCTCACACACTCACTACCCACAATGAAACGGAACAACTGATCAGCTAGAAAATATTAAACCATTGCTTGCAGGGAGAATATCTGAAAACAGGGGGAGAAAGATAATTTGTAGTTGTTATTACATGTTGTGGAAAATGCACCATAAAGAGTATAAAAGAAAATTCAAGTTTGTTTTACGATTCTCCCACCATTCGTAAACATTTGAAAAACGTGAGAGTGAGACAGAGAGAGAGAGAGGAAGGAATCATGAATTGAATCACGGTTGCCAGATTTGTTTAAGAGAAATGCCCGAAATTTCAAAAAAATTCCCAATCTAAATTTTTGTCTCCTTAAAAAATCCACTAAAGAAAAAGATCTTTCAATCGCATAAAAATTTAAGATTCTGCACGCAAAAAAAAAATTGTTTGGAATATCTTTGCCCAGTCTGCCAGCAGTCATCATATTTTTTGTGAAGAATTTCTGTAGCACATATTTGGCCCATAAATAAATATACATCCTTTGTATTCCTCACAAATTGTTGCAATTTAATGGTGGTCATAACGTTTTTCATAAAAATTGTTTACTTGTTGAAATGTTCGTTTATGGTTAATGAAGAATTTCTACTGCGCAAATTTTGGCCCATTAAATAATATCCATCTTTTGTATTCCTCACAGCTTGTTGCAATTTTATGGTAGCCAAAGTCATAACGTCTTTCATAAAAGAAGTGTACTTGTCGGCCTTACTAAATATTGAGAGGGATTAAACAACGAGGAGATAGGTCGACAGTCACTACTCTAAGCCGCACGAAGATCCACCCGAGATTCTCCTGTGAATTAACTGAATGCTACGCGACAGCACTATCAACGCGGACTTCGGAAATAGTGTTGCCAGAAGCTGGTTGATAATTCAAACGCCTCAAAGAGGCGTTTTCTCGCTGATTCTCTGGAAAATAGAAATAACGATATCCTTTTGTATCTCAAGAGGGATGGCTTGAGAATGATCACATATGCGGACGACTTCGTGCCACTTAACGACACAAATTTCTGTCGAAGATCAGCCACATCATAGAAATGTCACTGTCGAGATGGGCTACAACAAAATTGAGGATGACAAAGCTAGTCCTTTTCACTTGGAGTTCACAGATGGCTCCAAAATGGATCCAGGGAACGAATCGGGATATACTACGAGACTTACAACATCGGTATGTCGGTGAAGACTGCCGGACAAGTGTACGCTCTTTCGGGCAGAGTTCTGTGTTATAACGAAAGCCGCAAAAGAGATTCTAGGAAGGATTCACCGTCATCTAAACTCACGATTTATGTGAATAGTATGGCGGCCCTCAAGGCATTGAGTTCGTGGACTGTGAAATTGAAATGCGTGGTGGTTGTATGAAATCTCTAAGTAGACTTCGGGCTCACGACATAGCGCTTATTTCGTTTCCCATATACGATAATCTTGTAACTTATTCTTAAATCAACAATAAATTGTTAAAAATAACACATAGAAATCATAGAATTCAGGATTCACTAATAGAAATTCACGTACGAAAACATAAAGTGGATAGGCACATGAACATCATCAAGGATGTCAAATCTGCTGATTAAAATGTCATCAAATAGAAAAAAACGTAAACAAAGAATGAATCTAAAAAGAGAGAAAATTGACATCCTCAATGTCAAGTACTGCCAAAAAAAATTGTATGTCGTCTGATAACTTGGCGTAAACTTATTCAGTGAATCCTGCATCAGTTTTCTAAATACACATTTTTGGTTTTGAAATTTGTTCAAACTTCAAATATTTTATCAGCTGATACGAAAACGGAACGTAAAATTTTGTTTTTACTGAATTCTTCTTTCCGGTTACGCTCGACAGACGTTCGGTAGTCATTTGCATGTGTTTTCATATGGCAAAACAAAACTTTAGTATATGGACTAAAGGCTATACCTCCTAATGGTCTCAAGCCTTTATCTATCATATTCATGTACACCTTCTCATCCCGGGAAATTAGTTTCTGTAGTAAACTCCAGTGTAGGTGATATGCTTTCTATAAAATTACACCTAATACAAAGGTATTGAAAAATTGTTTTCCCCAATCACGAAAAAAATCCCCTGTTTGGAGAAATTACCCTAATCTGACAACACTGAATTGAATCCCCAATGATTTCAGGTTTTCTGTTTTGCTTTTGGTATTCTTTTACTCTCATAGACCAAAATAGATAAAAAGAGATACTAAATTGAAAGAGTTGCCATCATAGAGGAAAAAATTTAGCATTTTTTACGGGAGAATTTAAAGTAATTGGTGTTTGGTATCTTCCATTATTGAATAACAGTAGGTTAAGTCACTTTACGAAATCAGAAAGTGGAAAGGCTCCATGAACATAAAGGATGTCAAAGTGTGCTGATTAAAAAAGACACAAACAGGAAAAGCGCAAACAAAGAATGAATGTAAAAAAGAGAACAAGTTGACATTCTCAATGGCAAGTACTGTCAAAAATTCATAAAATCGTGTGTCGGTGATCGCTTAACGCATTTTTATTTAGTGAATCCTGGGTATCGTCCTTCTATAGCATAGGGTTTATATAAACGCTTCAAAATATTGGGCTTAGTTTACTTGTCCCGATTATACGGCTAAAACGATTTTCTTGAAATTATCATTAACAATTTTCATGTGGGATGGTCTGGAGGCCACCACGGGCTAGCTTAACATGTATGCCTGTGATGCTGAACGTCTGAGTCCAAACCCTAGGAGGAAAATTGTATTCGGTCCATAACCTGATAAAGTTCCCACAGTAATCGATCTCCCGATTTGATTATTTGAGCCCTTAGAGGAAGCAATTCTATATGGGTCTACAACATGATATATCCCCATTTAAGCCGATATCGAAGTTTTTACTTCTGGAGCATCTGGGAGGCGTAATTATAATCCGATTTGACAAAAATTTTGGTTGTTGAGAGTAGTTATAACTTTAAACATACATGGCAAATATGGCCCTAAACTATGTTAAAACTTTTATAGTACCCATACAAATCGATATTGAATTCCGTTTCCACACCTAACACTAGTTTTGCACAGAACTTGATTTCTTGGTTTATAATATTAACCCCTACATTTCCACACCACGTAACCTCTTTTTATTAACAGTCGCTTTTTGTACAAAAACTGAGTTTGTTTTTATTTCGCTATAGCACAATTGCCTCTCTTCATGATTACAAAGTTCATTGTTGTACAAACAAAGTCAGCTGTAAAACGATAAGCAGCTCTCAGTGATGGAAGAGAGTATGCAACAAAGAGACGCAGAGTTGAATATCTGCATTTATCGAATGCATTTCTTTGTGTTGCCCGACTGCCAGAAGAGAGAATAAAGACATGCCCCTTCTGAGTGCAAATGTGAATCATCTGTTCTTATTATCTATCTATACAGTTCGTTTGTTGAATATATCTGAATGTCTTGCTCTTGGCTCATACAGCAAGAGTGGGGCCGCGCAATATACATAGGTACGTACATATTTCATAAATATTTAAAATATCTTCTGTTTATATTTCTTCTTTGTTTTATTTATCGGTTTGTCGTAAACTGCTTGCTACTACGTTGTAGTGTCATTTTTATATCTCATTGCTAGACTACCTCAACATAAAAGTGTTGTAGCTGTGTATTTGGTTCGTATGTTTGTTTGTAGTTACGCATGTACGTTTCTTTTTTGTTCGGTCATTGCCATATGTTTTTTGTCAATTTTTCTAGTGCATTATTGCCTCACACATAATGGGTTGTAGGATTTTTTTGACTTTTGCGTCATATTCGCTGGGTTGGGTTGGTCGCAATGTTTCGATGTAGGGGAACACCTTTAGATTTTACTAAAATTTTGATAAGAAATTGGTAATGTTTGTTTTATGATTTGCCAACTATATGTGTACGTAATTTTGTATACGAGTATATACTTTTTAAGTACAAGTAATGTTCATTACTTGGTGTAGTGTAAGAAATTTTTTGCTTAGGAAAAAAGGTCCTAGGGGAACAATGTGCCTTGGGGACTAATGATCCATTGAAAACAATGTTATTTGGGGAAAATGTTCCTTGGGGACAATTGTTCCTTGAGAAACAATTTTCCTTGGGAACAATGTTTATAAGGTAATAATGTTCGTCGGAAAACAATGTTCGTTAGGGAACAATGTCTCTTGGTGAACAATGTTTCTTGAGAAACAATTTTCCTTGGAAAACAAAGTTCATTGGAGAACAATGTTCCTTGAGGAACAATGTTCATTGGGAAACAATGTACGTTGGAAAACAATGTTCTTTAGGAAACAGTATTCCGCCGGGGACAATGTTCATACGGGAATAATAATTTTCCACGGGGAACAAAGTTGCTCCGGGAACAAGGAACAATGAACTTGGGGAACATAATTTCTTGGGAAAAATAGTTCCTTGGGGGAAAATGTTCCTTGGGAAACAATGTTCCTTGGGAAACAAGGTTCCTTGGGAAACAATGTTCCCCGGGGACAATGTTTACACGGGTATAATGATTTTCCACGGGGAACTAAGTTTCTTCGGGAAGGAACAAAGTTTCATCGAGAACATGGAACACTGTTCCTTGGAAAACAAAGTTTCTTGAGGAACTAAGTTCCTTGTGGAAAAAAGTTCCTTGGGGAACAATGTTATTTGGGAAACAATGTTCCTTGGTGAAAAGTGTTGCCTGGTGAACAATGCTCCTGGAAGACAATGTTCATTGGAGAACAATTTTCGTTGAGGAACAATGTTTTTTTTTGGGAATAATGCTCCTTAGAGAACAATGTTCCTTCGGAAACAATGTTCCTTTGGCAACAATGTTCCTACGGGAATAATGATCCTCCATGGAGAACAAAGTACCTTTGGGAAGAAGGAACATAGTTTCTTCGGGAACATAGAACAATAATCCTTGGTGAACAAAGAACAATGTTACTTGGGGAACAAAGTTTCTTGGCGATCATAGTTCCTTGGGAAAACGTTCCTTGTGGAACAATGTTGCTTGTGGAACAATGTTGCTTGTGGAACAATGTTCCTTGTGGAACAATGTTCCTTGTGGAACAATGTTCCTTGTGGAACAATGTTCCTTGTGGAACAATGTTCCTTGTGGAACAATGTTCCTTGTGGAACAATGTTCCTTGTGGAACAATGTTCCTTGTGGAACAATGTTCCTTGTGGAACAATGTTCCTTGTGGAACAATGTTCCTTGTGGAACAACGTTCCTTGTGGAACAATGTTCCTTGTGGAACAATGTTATTGTGCAACAATGTTCCTTGTGGAACAATTTTCCTTGTGGACCAATGTTCCTTCGGCAACAAGGTCCTTGAGGGGCAATGTTCCATGAAGAACGAAGTTCCTTAGCGAAAAATTTCACTTTCGCAACAATTTCCCTATTTTTCCTTATTGGACAATGTTCTCGGAGGAACAATATTCTTTGGAGAACTAGAGTCATTAGGAAAAAATTCACCACAGGGGATAATGGTGCTTAGGAACAATGTTTCCTACGAAGGAAATATTTTTTTAATAAACTTTGAAACCATATTTCTTAGTCTATGTTCCTTCAGGAACAAGGTACAAAGTTCTTTAGGGAACATTGGGCCTTAGGGATCAATATAATCAATATACTCAATGAACAATATTCCTTAGAGAGCATGTTTTTTTAAATAAACAAAGTTTTTTTGGAAATAATGTTCCATAGAAAGCCATATTCCTTGGGGTCTACAGTTTTTAGGGAACAATGCTCGTGAAGAAACAAGGTTCCTTGGGGAACAATTTCCCTTACGGAACAATTTTCTTTACGGATCAATGTTCCCTAGGGCATAATGTACCTTTGACATTGTTGCTCTCCATCCTAACGTCTGATTCATTTTGCCTTTCAAGAATAACTTTTCATATTGGACTTTGAACAATGAAATTTTTCATCTTCTGATGTTATATCGTACGTGTGGCACATTTAATACGTTAGATGTCGTTGTGTGATGTCTATATACGTAATGCAATATAGTTTGAAAAAAAAATTATTGCTTATATGCGTAGCGTGAACAATCGTTAAGGGTAGTTAAACAGAGGCTTAAAAAGGTGGACACGAGCTTGGGCAAATTTGGAAGGAGTGCTCATTGCATTTTGTCGCGTAAAAATAATGCGTTTTGCATAGAGTTTGAAAGGTTTCCAATTCGATGCTCTTTTTTTCACCCCCAGTATGTGCAGTTTACAAATCTCGGTTCTTCTATTTTATTAAAATATTTACATGGCTGTTGCCATATTTGTCAGACCTACATAAATCCATATTTTCCGTTTGCTGTACAATCAAATGAATTAATGGCAGCTGATTTCTGAAGAAGGGGCATCAATGAATGTTTTGATGGTGAGATTCTAAGGTAAAATTTCTCTTCAAGGAATTCTCTCAACAATGAATAAGTTGCAACAATCATCACACATAGATAGGACAAAGTTTTTTCTATGCTCGTTAATGGTATATTTCCGGGAGATACTTTTAATCGTTGCCAGAAAAAATTAATATGGATTTCAGCTCATAAATATTGCATTGAATATGTAATGGGACACCGTTGACGAAGCAATGTCGGATGGCCTTATCAGAGGTTGGATTTCCTTATGGAATACAATATAAATGCATACTTCTTTATAAGTGTACATAAGTTGGTACTTTCAAAATAAATTGCCAGACAATTGATAATGCTGCTGGGAATACCTTAAGACCCTATTAAATTTATTAAAGAAAACATACGATTTTGATAACAAAAAGAAAAAAATGACCTCTATGAAAAAAAATTTCCGCTATCTTAGGCTTTGATACATATTTACTTAATGGCCATACAAGGCAAAATAATTAAAATTCGTGTTTAAAGACAATGAGAATATAATGATGACGATGATCATCATCATCAACTTGTGAAAGTTGATCCTCAAAAAACCTACGGACGGACATCCAGTCATAGCCATAGTCAAACAGACAGACCAATCAACTACTGGCAAACTATAGTACCAAGATAATTGCCAACTGTGAATGATGCACAGATGCATTTCAATTATTTGATATACAAAACACATACAGAAAACCAAAACAAAATACAAGGAATACAATTGCAATCGCATATGCACTCCTATACAAAATGGGATGCAAACAATTCCGACAGATTTTCATTGAGGAAAAGCAACACCCAAGTACAGAGTGCCATTATCAAATCAAAATGGAAATATAGCCGGGACTATAATTAATGGAAGAGTGGATTGTGTTAGGGTGGTCTGAGATGAGTTTGTCTCTCCGACTAAAAGAGGGGAGGACACTAGTGTTATAAAGCGGCACCTATCTCGCTGGTTATCTTGCTAAAAGTAGGAAAAGTGTCCCCTTGTTTATTGAAAGGAGGATCGTTGATAATATGCTTCTGGATGAGCTAATGTCTGCGTCGATCATCTGGGGAAAAATAAAGCGGCATTATTTTAAGAGGACAAAAAGGAGACAGGCAGTCTTTCCTAACTTCTAACTGAACGGTAAGAACTTTGGCAAAATGTTACTACTGATTTGAACCATAATTAAGGAAATATAAGCATTTTAAATTATCTATGTTTTTGTTGGCGAGGAACATCATCATCAAACTCCAGGTGAGAACTTAAAAAATATTATCGAGGACTTGTACTGTATCGCCTTAGTCAGGCATAGTACAAGAATCGCGAATACGATTTCAGTTAGAAGACTAAACGTTGACAGTACAAACAAGTAAGAGCGTGCTTATATACCCTCCACCATGGATCACATATGTCGAGTTCTATGCGCGGTATCTCTTTTAGGGCAAACAAACAATATTGAATAAGAACTGTTATGCTATTGGAGCTATATCAAGTTACTGTCCGATTCGGACCATAAATGAATGCTGAACATTGTAGAAGTCATTGTGTAATTTTTCAGTTCATTCGGATAAGAATTGCGCCTTGTAGGGGCTCAAGAAGCAAAATTGGGAGATCGGTTTATATGGGAGCTGTATCAAGCTATAGATCGATTCAGACCACATTAGACACGTACGTTGAAGGTCATGAGTGAAGCCGTTGTACAAAATTTCTGCCAAATCGGATGAGAATTGCGCCCTCTAGAAACTCAAGAAGTAAAGATCCTAGATCGGTGTATATGGCAGCTATATCAGATTATGAACGGATTTAAGCCGTACTTCGCACAGTTGTTAGAAGTCATTACAAAACACCTCATGCAAAATTTCACCCAAATCGGAGGAAAATTGCGCCCTCCAGCTGCTCAAGAAGTCAAGATCCAAGATCGGTTTATATGGCAGCTATATCAGGTTATGAACCGATTTGAACCGTACTTAGCTTAGTAGTTTGAAGTGATATTAAAACACCACGTGCATAATATCAGTCAAATCGGACGAGAATTGGGCCCTCTAGAGGCTCAAGAAGTCAAGATCCAAGATCTGTTTGTATGGCAGCTATATCAAACATGGACTGATTTGGCCCATTTACAATACCAACTGAAAATATTTTTTTCCTTTCCATGTGTTTTATCATTTAAAATCGTTGTTTTTAAAATAAAATCAGAAAAACTACACGTATGTATACCCATGCACATGTTCATTCGTTCCTATCTTACCAACGATTGATACAAAAAATGCGTGTGACTTGCCATCAACGCTACCGTAAAGGGCTGGGCATCGCTGCTCCAATTTTTGTCGTTCTTCTCCCGCTGCAGAGGCATTTAAAGACGACAAAAGGGCCAATTTGTTCTCTTTAATACATATTTTGCACATCTAGTTACATTCCTGAAATGTGAAAGATTGGCAAGATTTAAGGAAAAACAAGTAAAAGCGTGCTAAGTTCGGCCGCGCCGAATCTTGGGAACCCACCACCATGAAGTCTGATAAAAGTTTATACAAAATAAGTCTAGTTGAAGGTCATTATTTTATTCTATATACCAAACTTCTGTCAAAACAGAAAAAATTAAAGATTCTAGGAACCAAATAAGGATGATCCGGAGACCGGTTTATATGGGAACTATATCAGGTTATAGAACGATTTGGAGCGTATATGGCACTGTTTTTGGAAGTTGTAACAGAACACCACATGGAAAATTTCAGCCATATCGGACAAATATTGCGGCTTGTTAGGATCTAAGATGTCAAAACGGGAGATCGGTTCATATGGGAGCTATATCAGGTTATAGACCGATTTGGACCGTACTTGACACAGTTGTTGGAAGTCATAACAAAACACTACATGCTCAATTTAAGCTAATCGTACAACCCAGTTGTTGGAAGTCATAACTAAACACTACATGCTCAATTTAAGCTAATTCGCACAAAAATTGCGGCTTGTAAGAACTCAAGAAGTCAAATCGGGAGATCGGTTTATATGGGATCTATATCAGTTTATAGACTGATTTAGACCATACTTTGCACAGTTGTTGGAAGTAATAACAGAACACTATATGCATAATTTCACCCAAATCAAATAAAAAGTGCGGCTTTCAGGGGCTCAAGAACTCAAAATCATAAAAAAACAACAAGTGCAAAATTTCAGCCAAATCGGTCAAAAATTGAGGCTTCCAGGGGCTAAAGAAGCCAAATCGGGAGATTGGTTTATATGGGAGCTAAATCAGGTTCTTGACCGATTTGAACCGCACTCGACAAAATTTCATCCAAATCGGATAAAATTTGCGGCTTCAGGGCTCAACAAGTCCAATCAGAAGATCGATTTATATGGGAGCTATATCTAAATCTGAACCGATATTGCCCATTTGCAATCCCCAACGACCTACAACGATATTAAGTATCTGTGCAAAATTTTAAGCGGCCTTTATTTTATGCGTTCGGCCTCTATCGTAATTTCGACAGACGGACGGACGGACATGGCTGGATCGACGCAGAACGTCGAGAGGATATTTCGAGGTGTTAAAAACGGAATAACTAGATGAGTATACCCCCATCATATGTTAGTGGGTATAAAAATGTATTTAAAGTTATTTGAATCTTTTTTGGACATTGGGGGCACTCTGACGAATTCTTAAAACCATTATCTCATACAACTGAAGATTAAGTTTGTGGATCTGCAACTACAACATGCAGCTGTGACAGTACAAAAAGAGTTATTGGAAGAACAGTATTTGAGAGGTTCAAAATGTGAAACATCTACAAATTTAAGGAAATATTAGCATTTTAAGTTATTTGTTTTACTTCTGAGCACCGTGGGACACGACGACCATACACTAGTAAGATCTTGAAACCACTATCTCGTAGAACTGCCCTTCAATTTCGGTAGGAAGATTAAGTTTGTAGATCGAAAATTCAATTGTAGCATTACTTCGGCTAAGTTGGATAATTGAGTTTGTTTTCAGAGAATTTATATATCCTAAACTATCTCCTGACTAGTGCTGTTGCTTTTTATGCTCTAATAATAGACTTCTTTCGCGGAATTTAAATTTTCAACCCCTATTGTCACAGCTAACACAATTTTGCTTCACCGTTCCACCCCAATGCTCATGCAATTATGTTTATTGAATAAATAAATACATTTCTGTACAAAGAGAACAAAAACTATAGTTACCTTATCAATCTGAAACAGGTTTATGTAAATTTGTCATATTCGAAATGGATAGGCATCCGTCTCGAATAGGCTTTCGGAGAGGACAAATAAACGTCAAACAATGAAACACATGTTGACAGTTGCGTATTGTTGGCTTCGTTTATTTGAGGGTGGGTGCGATTATAAAATCAAATGCAAAATTATAATCAGTCTTGTCAACAAAGGTCTAATATTTTATGTCAATATTTATAAATTATCGTCTTATCAATTGCATGCTACTTTTGGTCGTGTGGGTTAAAGAAGATAACTGTTACTACAGGTGGGGATTGAAGAGAGTTTCTGGAGAAAACTATATGAGTAACAAAAAAGATTTTAGATTTTTTCTTGCACCAAGTCATTGCAGATCGGCAAAGGCCCCATTCAAAGTTTTTGAAAATTTGTATCCAAGGTCTTTTTTTGTCCAAAAATAACCTTGCTCTAAACGAATAGACTGCGCACGGTATAAATATGCTTCATAGGATCTTCGAACAATATTTCGAGGTGTTACGAACGTAGTGACGAGATAATTATGTCCCCATCTTGTGAAGGAGGGTACACAAATCTTCAATAAAAAAATATAAATAATTTTTAGACACGTTTTAAATTATTTGATATCAGTTTGCGGTTTGCAATCACTTGGAATTAATTTTAATTATGAAAACAAAACTACTGCAAATAGCAGAACAGTATAGGCTCTATAAATGGAACCCACAGTACAACAGAAAACGTGGAAGTGGACAGAAACACATGAAGGAGATCATTTTCGCTGGACATGATGTCGTAATGTAATATGTCGTTAAAAGATATAAAATCTTAAGTCATGAGAAGAATAAAGGGGAAAAAACTCTATATATGCTTCATACACATATTTAAAATACAAAATATTGCCTAAAACCAAGATACTTGTGTCCATAGACGCCGATTTTATCTAATCATATGGTCAGGTATGAATACTTAAGTCAACATTAAGTCGAAGGAGCTCAACAACTTTTTGTGATCAACGTTAAGTGGGAGTGGGAAAGGGAACTGTGATACGCTTTTAAAGAACAAATCTGTCTGAAAGGTACTTCAAACTAGCCCAGCAACATTCAGGAAAAAAGTCGTTGAAGCGCAAACTCACTGATTTTGGTTTTACGAGTGTGGGCCAGCCAATTTCTGCCGAAGGAGCCTTAGAGAAGAGACTATGTAGTCATTCGTCTCGATAAATTCAGTTCTCTGTTCTCCAGAAGCTAAAATGTGAAGATCAAAAGTAGGACGAAGGAAATCTGGTAACAGATACAGTTAGAGTGCCTAGGATATAGGAATAACATTTTCCCAGCTACTGGCATCCAATAATATCCAACAAGATACGCTGAATAAGAATAGAGTACGCTGATGCCATTCTGTAGCCTAAATTAACAAGGCAGTAGGTGTCAATGGATTAACAGCTGATATATTTAAGTCCTGAGACAATATGCTGATGAGGCATCAGCTTCTTTGATTGGAAACTCAGCACACTAACTCTTCCACACAAGATAGGAGATAAGACAAGATGTGCCAACTGGCGAGGATTAAGTCTACATGCCACGGCACACAAAGTACCTTCGAGTGTGCGCTCGAGCGTGAGGGATTTAAATATATGAATTTGAACTATAATTCAAGGAAATTTAAGCATTTTAAGTTATCTATGTTTTTGGTGGCCAGGAACATCATCGTGTTTAGATTAGCTACCTAATACTAAGACGAAAACATCGGCGAGGTCTTTAATCTATTATAGAGAAATTTTATTGTATCGTTTTAGTTAAGTAGCATTCCCGTATATCGAGTATAGAATATTTAATCTGCAACATATAACTTTGACAACGCACAGTGGGAGAAAATCGAAAAAAGTAGTAAAGTAAAAATCTGCCATATGAGAAGGGGTAGAGATATGTCTTTGAAATTTGAAATGATGTGCAAAATTTCAAGGCCCTTGATAGGCCCCTGAAGTTGGTCACCAAGGTATTTCGAAAAATTGTTCGAACTGACAAATCTTCCTTTGTGTGGATTTTCAAAATCTTTTTGCTGGAAATTGAAGTGCAAGAGTAGTAATTGGAAGAACAGTGTTTGGGAGCTATCTATGGTGTTGGAAATATAAAGCTTGCCCGTTTATCTTCCCGAGATCAAACATTTTAAGTTATCTAAGATTATTTGGCCTTAAAAATGTGGCTTTAGAACTATTAACTTAAATTTTGAGCAGATATTTATCAAATCTTATATTCAATTTGAAGCCAATAAGTTCGCCCACTACTCAAAAAACCCCGAAACTGACTTAGATAGTCAACAAAAAGAATTCAAATGGAAAGAATGTAGGAGTAGAGTACGTGCATGAGATCAAAATTTATTTAATATTATTTAAGAGTAGAGTACGAATCTTATATTCAAATGTGTTCCCAAATATATGTTCCCACCAAAACTACAAAATAAAACATATATCTCGATTTGGACAATATTAGACTTTAACCAGTCGTTAAGTTTAAAAGCATAAGTTCGTCCGGGACGAATCTTATACATCCTCCACCATGGATCGCATTTAATAATCAGATACGTAAAAAACTACCGCTTTTAACATATCAGCCAAATAATTGCGGTCCCTAGAGGCTCAAGAAGTAAAATTGGGCGAACTTTTTATATGGCGATCTTTATATATAAGGTTGTAGCTGTTGGAAGCCTTAGCAATACATTACGTGCAAAATTTCAGTCAAATCGGGTGGTATGCGCCTGCCAGAAGATCAAGAAGTCAATACGAAGTCAATCGGTTTATATAGTAGCTATATCAAATGAGCCCTCTTAAAGCTCAAAAAGTCAGTCCGAGATCGGTTAATATGACAGCTATATCAGTTTATGGAGCGATTTGTACCATACTAGGCACATACGTTGGAAATCAAGACAAAATTGTCTTGTGCAAAATTTCAGCCAAATCGGATAAGTATTGTGCCCTCAAAGGGCTCATGAAGTCAAGATCCAATATTGGTTTATATGCCTGCTATATCAAAACATGAACGGCTATAGCCTATTTATAATCCCAACCGAGTTACACAAAATGGAAGTATTTGTTAAAAATCACTAGCGCTTACCCAAACTTCTTCAAATGTTAGTGCGCTTTCGAGAGACGAGGGGACACCGCTAAATCGACTTGGAATGTCAAGACGATCAAGAATATATACACTTTGTTGAGTCCTAGATCAATATTTTGATGTGTAAACTAAAAGACGAAATTAGTACTATGGGGGAGGGTATAAAAAAGATGGTGTTGATGTTGTTGCGGCTGAACCGATTTTTATGAAATTTTCACAATATCTAGAGTTTGCCCCCCCCCCCCCCCCCATGCGAAAATAGGGTACTTCATTTTGCGAAGACCCACCCAAACGAAAGGTACTGAAGGGGTTTGGGGTTTATTCCCAGTCGGATCTCCCCAACCCCAAAATTATGGCCCAAATTACCATGTACACCGAACAGGACAATGTGAGACTCAAAAGAAAGATATTTGACAGCAGAACACAAAACTTATGCAAAAATTTGATTCAATTTCCGAGGGGTTATGCCCGAAAGGGACAAGTATATCAAACGGGACAATATGGGTTTCTAATAAAAGGTATTTGAGAGTCAAATACGAATATTAATTATTTTCAAATTTGAATTATGACAATAGGGGACCGTTCAGAAATACGTTCTCCAGAGATTTAATTGCTGCCTGAGAAGATATTTATGCCAATCGTCGTAATGACATTATATCTTAGTAACTCCACCACTTCCTTCATTGCAAGGATCTTTGCTTGATACACACTGCATTGGTCGGGTAACCTTTTCGATATGACCAGTTCTAGATCTTTAGAGTACACCCCAAAGCTGGTCGTTTACTTTAGAACCATCCGTATAGAAGTCTATGTAACTTATGTTACCAGGGATATCGTAGTTCCATTCGGTTCTATCAGGAAAAGTGGTACAGTAATTATTATCAAAAAGCGGCTCAGGCAGGGTGTAATCCACACTGCCTGGAACATCGGATATTGTATCAAGTATAACACAGTATCCGCGGTCGCCACATGACAAATGAGAAAGCTCCCTTAACCTCATGGCAGTGGTCACTACAATTTGGGTAGCCACAATGCCCAGAGGCATAAGATGTAGCATTAAATTCAGTGCATCAGATGGGTGTCGTCTTCAGTGTGGCTGTGATGCACAAATAAGCCATCCTTGGGATCGGGTTAAGTATTGAGCAGTAGGTGGACTTTTGAAGCGCCGTCCTCCAGACCACAACACCATATAGCATAATAGGTCTGACAACTGCAGTATATACACAATGCATGACACGCGGTCCAAACCCCCAACTTTTGCCAATGGCTCTCTTGCAGGTGTAGAGGATAAGAGTGGCCTTTCTTGCCCTTTCAGTTAAATTTTAAATTTGAAGTTAAATTTTCTGTCCAGCAAAACTCGCGCTTCCTGTAAATGGAACATTCTCTCCACCCAAGGAGACAGGTTACACTGTAGGCAACTTGTGTCTCCTGCTATAAAGAACTACTTCTGTTCTGCACGGATTTATACCTACACGACTTTCGGTAGCCCACTTTCTGACTCGCGGTCTATACCCCCAACTTTTGCCAATGGCTCTCTGGCAGGTGTATAGGGCAAGAGTTTATTTTCTTTCCTATCCAAAATGTTGGATTTGAAGTTAAATTTTCTGTCCAGCAAAACACCCAGGTATTTTGCGCTTTCTGTAAGTGGAACATTCTCTCCATACAAGAAGACAGGTTCCACTGTAGGCAACTTGTATCACCTGCTGAAAATAACTACTTCTGCCTTGCACGGATTTATACCTACACCACCTTCGGTAGCCCACTTACTGTTACTGTGCCAAATTTCTGTGAAAAATGGTAATTAATGCGCCTATTATGGGTCCAATAACTTGAATCGGGGGTTGATATAAATGACAGTATCCAAATATAGACCGATCTGGACCATATCCAACACAGATGATCTAACAGTACTCACCGTGCCAAATTTCAAAAATGTGGCTTTAACGAGCCTAAGAGCTTTCATCAGTAGATCGAAGATATATTGATATACACGTCATTTTTATACCCGCCACCGAAGGATGGGGGTATATTAATTTTGTCATTCCGTTTGCAACACATCGAAATATCCATTTCCGACCCTATAAAGTATATATATTCTTGATCAGCGTAAAAATCTAAGACGATCTAGCTATGTCTGTCCGTCTGTCTGTTGAAATCACTATAGTCTTTAAAAATAGAGATATTGAGCTGAAACTTTGCACAGATTATGGGTTATTTCGGACTATATCTTGATATATCACCCATATAGTCCAAGCCGCCGATTTAGGGTCTTAGGCCCATAAAACCCACATTTATTATCCGATTTTGCTTAAATTTTGGACAGTTAGTTGTTTAAGGCCCTTCGACATCCTTCTTCAATTTGCTCCAGATCGGTACAGATTTCGATATAGCTGCCATATAGACCGATCCGCCGATTTAGAGTCTTAGGTCCATAAAAGCCACATTTATTATCTGATTTTGCTTAAATTTGGGACAGTGAGTTGTGTTAGGCGCTTGGACATCTTTCTTCTTCTTTGGCCCAGATCGGTACATATATTGATACAGCTGCCATATAGACCGATCTCTCGATTTAAGGTCTTGGGGTCATAAAAGGCGCATTTATTGTCCGAATTCGTCGAAATCGGTCCAGATTTGGATATAGCTGCCATATAGACCGATATCTCGATTTAAAGTCATAAAAGGGGCATTTATAATCCGATTTCACTGAAATTTGGCACAGTGACTTATGTAAGCTTTTCGACATCCGTGTCGTAGATGGTTCAGATCGGTTTATTTTTAGATATAGCTACTAAAAAGATCTATATTTTGTTATACACAATTGAACAATGACTTGTACTTACTAGTATTTGGTCAAAATCGGAATATATTTTGATATAGCTGATAAGGGGCATAAGGTATGCATTTCTCACAAGATTTTGACGAAAGTTGGTTTACATATGTAGCCGGGTTGGTGAGTATCCAAAGTTCGGCCCGGCCGAACGCCTTTTTACTTGTTGAACTTAACTTTCTTGTGGACAAAAACCATAATCTGTGGAAAATTTTAACACAATGTCTCTATTTTTAAAGACTGTAGCGTGATTCTTTCAGACGGACGGATCGACAGCTGGACGTTGGTGATATTGCGTGGAGTCGGAAATAAATATTCCAATAAGTTGTAAACGGAATGACAAAATGAATATGAACCCATACTTTGGGGAAGGGTACGAATCTAATATTATTGCCCAAAAATACCTTAGACCGATTTAATCTAATTGGGATATAATATTGGACTCCAATTTTAAATCTATACGTGAGGAAGGATCAGTAGGCCTTAGGAAAAGTAGGTCACAAATTCGCTGAACAAATTAAATAATGTGGATTTGAAAGGACGCATGGTCCTGAAAGACTTGACAACAATTGGAAAAAAAAAATTTATTACATTAACATTTTTACATAATTAAAAAAAATACATAAAATATTTACCTTGTTAAATTTGTTTTGCTTGACTTTCTTAATTATGGCTTAAACTTGTTTGTCTCTTGATTAAGCTGATAACATAATATCGTGAGGAAAACAAATATATTATCTATTTACTACTGTTTTCATTATTTCTATATTATTATTATTTTTTTTTTTGTAAAATTTCATATTTTTCTTTAATGTAGTTTTTCTATTTTTCTATGCCGCTTTTAGTTTTGCACCATTTAATCTTGTTTTTTATTTAATAATTTTAAAAATATTTATTTTATTTTATCCATTTATCTGTCAAATGTTCACTTAGCAACATTCTTCGATATCTCACCACATGTTGCCGCTGTTTTAATTATTAATTTTAGACAAACAAGAACAAATGTTAATTTATTTCATATAATAGTATGTTTCATGCAAATTTTCTTTGCAAAAAAACAAATCTTTTGCCAAACTTTTGCTATCGTTTAAAGGTCAACAACCGACCGAATTTTTCTCAAACTTTTTTTTATTTTACTTTTAACTATACGATATGTATTCACTTTTGCTCTTTCTTGTGTTTCAAAAGCATGTTTGAGTATCTTTTCGCTATTTTGTTTTATTTTTCTTTTAAAAATTCACTCTTCAAGTGGGGAACTTTAACAATTTGATTAGAAGCAATTTCTATGAGGCTTTTTTGTTTTTGTTGTTGCTGATTAACCAGTGGCCTCAGATAAGGATCACTTTTAATAGCCGTTATAATTTATATATGTTATGACTTCTTTTTATAATTTTAGCATTTTAACAGCACTATTACTAACTATGGCCAGATGGTAATGTTTTTATAGCACATTATATCCATAATTTATGTTTTATTAAAAATTATTTTGACTAATTTAGTAGTTTTGCAGGATTTTTGCCTTGCAATGTTTGGCCATATTCAGATATTATTCAGTTTTAATGCTCGATTTTTCGAATTAGGTCCCTCAGACAAAAACACGTCTAAACTCTCCGAATGCCAAAGGCAAACTGAAACTGGGTTGTGAGTACCATATAATTCTCAGCACTTGCAGTTTAGATCAGTGATGAAAAAGTTGATGGCTAAAAAACATAAAATTGGTACCCACAGAGGCTTAAGAAAAGTACTTGAATTTAAAATTTGCAAATGGTCTCAAAGTTTATTTATATCAAATTTTGTCCAAACTTAAACAAGGATGAATGTTGAATTTTTTTGAAAAAAGTTATCAAAAAATATTTTTATAAGAAAAGTCCTTTAAAATTGAAAAAAATTACGAAATGCAATTTGATTCAACAAAAAGTTTTCAAAAATTTCTAAAAAAAAAAATTGTACATTCTAGTAGAGTGTCCCAAAAAAAACAAAAAGTATTTCTTTTTGAAGCGTATACCCTCTATATACTTTTAGAACCACCACCGAAGGATGCGGGTATATTCAGTTAGTCATACCGTTTGCAACACATCGAAATATCCATTTCCGAGCCTATAAAGTATATATAATCTCGATCAGAGTAAAAATCTAAAACAATCTAGCAATGTCCGTCCGTCTGTCTGTTGAAATCACGCTACAGTTTTTAAAAATAAAGATATTGAGCCGAAACTTTGCACAGATTGTTTTTTAAAGATCGAAGTTGGGCTGTGTCGGACTATATCTGGATATAGCCCCCATATAGACCGATACGCCGATTTAGGGTCTTAGGCCCACAAAACCAACATTTATTATCCGAATTTACTGAAATATGGCACAGTGAGTTGTGTTAGGCCCTTTGACATCCTTCTTCAGATCCCGGTCCAGATCGGTTCAGATTTGGGTACAGCTGCCATATAGACCGATCCGCCGATTTAGGGTTTAAGGCCAATAAAAGCCACATTTATTATCCGATTTTGCTGAAATTTTGGGACAGTGAGTTGTGTTAGGCTCTTCGCCATCTTTCTGCCAAGATCGGGTCAGATTTGGATATAGCTGCCATATAGACTGATCCCTCCATTTAAGGTCTTAGGCCCATAAAAGGCGCATTTATTGTCCGATTTTGGCGAAATTTGGGACAGTGGGTTATGTTAACCCCCTCAACATATTTTTGCAATTTGGCCTAGATCGATCAAGATTTGCATATAGCTGCCATATAGACCGATCTCTAGATCCGATATCACTGCAATTTGACACAGTGACTTATGTTAGGTTTTTCGACATCCGTGTCGTATATGGTTCAGATCAGCTTATTTTTAGATATAGCTACTAAAAATACCAATATTTTGTTATACACAATTGAACAATGACTTGTACTTATTAGTATTTGGTCAAAATCGGAACATACTCGATATAGCTGCTATGGGTCATAATTACAATATACCGGAGAGCGTGGGTACCCAAAGTTCGGCCCGGCCGAACTTAACGCGTTTTTATTTGTTCATTTTGAAATCAATACGCAAAATACGAAATATTATAGCGTACGAATAAAGATACGCCGTTTGGACACGACATCCAAAGTTGGATGTAGTACTTTCTAAGGTTTATAGTTTATAGCCAGATACTAGCCTAGCCACTGCTTTGGCTGTAGTAAAATGTACGGTTTGACTCAGAACTTCTTCTTGATTCGGCTAAGCCATGTCAGTCTGTCCGCGTTTCCTTTCTGTACTGGTAGTCCAACTGTAGCTTTCTTGCAAACATGGTGAAGATCGCATTTGTTATCCAATCATCACGAAATTTCCCACATTATCACTTTTTTAGCTCAAAAACAAGTGCTATGAATTTTGGCAAAAATAGGTTCAGATTTGCATATACATAGCTCCCATACAAAAATAGTAGTCGAAATTCAATTATTGGGCTGTAGTCTATCTATTCATAGACAATTTCGTCATAATTATTCTTTTTATCAAAAAAGTCGAAAAATTTAGGTAAATTAAATTTTTCAAAAAATTTAAAATATTATAAAAAAATTAAACATTATTAAATTATGTCGAATTTTTATTTTTTATTAGAAATTTCATCAAAAATCACTTGTTCTTAGAAATTTTTACCAAAATTCGATTTCCTTCAAAAAATTTTTCGTAATGGAATTTTATAGAATGTTTGGTTGAATATTTTTTTTTTTTCATTAATATATTTTCCCCTCCAATTTAGATGTTCCCTTTGTGTTTGTGTTTTTTTTTTTTTGAGGTCCCTTCAGACGCTTGGCCGCACATATCAATATCATATTCGTACTTTTCTCTTAAATACCTTTCATTTCAACCCCATACTATGCCGATAAACCTACCTGCCCGTTTATGGTGGTTTTCAGGATTAGAGCATCCCGCAAATTTCGTTATCAGACTCGTACGCTATGTCTTGATAGCTTTTATTTGACACCCATCGGTCTGTACGGTGCCCGTAGAATTTTGGTCTCAAATATCGGTATCTACTTTTGAAGATCCTTAATTTGAGTTTGAAGGTTTTTGTTTGTATATTCGTACTCTACTCTAAAATACCTTTCATTTGATACCCATATTATTATGGTTCTATCAGATGTCGGTTTAATGGTGGAATCTCCCCCAGTTAATAAGATCACATTTTTAGATCCGAATCGTGTTTTTATACACTACCCATAGGATTGGGGTTTACTTATTTCGTCATTTCGTGTGTAACCCCTCCAAATATTCGCCAAAGACACCATATAGTATACATACTCTTGATGGTCATGTATATCTTTTTTTTTAATTAGATTTTTATTGGAAATTTCGAAATTTGACGTTTATATGAACTTATGTATGAGAACTATGATTTTAGTACTAAAAATGTACCACCAATTCTTTTTTATCACCACTGGTGTAATCATTTTCCTTTGGTTAGTACTATTTTATTGCAACAAAAACAATTCCTTGCAAATTTTAATATGCTTATAAGAGAGTAATAAACCGAGAGAGCGTTTGAGAGTGTTTGTAATTTTCGCATTTTCACGATCATTAGTATTTGTGGGTTCTTTAGTTAATTCTTCCGCTCACAAAAATAGCTTACTATTAGCGACGAGTTTCTTATCGCCTTTATAATTTTGTTTTTGATTTTCTTGGCAATAAACAAATTGACATGTATCTCAAAGTGCGTGAGTGACTGAGTTGGTGCTTAGTTTTGCAAAGAGTGAATGTACCATCTAGGGGGGAGACAAATGGCAGCTATAGCGTGGCTACTGTTACGACCAATTGCGTAGGGTTACCATGTGAGGGGAAAATCGCATTTCAAAAAGGTTTTTGCAAACAGGCAAAAAGAAAATTTTAATTCGTTAGGAAACTTGTCCATGTTCGTTCTATTTTATCCAGTGTTGGAAGCTATCATGGCCCATAATTATGCCGGTCTTTGATGCAGAACTTATAGGTTCGATTCCTGATTAAAATCCCCTAATAAATGTTGGCGGTATTTGTGAGGCCTTGTTCTATAAAACTTCTTTACTCAAATATGCCGCATAACCACTGGACTCAGCTATGGTTCTAATAAAATATAAAAGAAGTCACTATGATGTCCCTAAATTAAAGATTTGTGGGAAGTGTTACATTTGTTACATATTTTTGTGGCCACCGCTGGGCAGAGGTTAGCATGTCCGCCTATAAAGATGAACGCCTGGGTTCGAATCCTGGCGAGACCATCAGAAAAAAATTTCAGCGGTGGTTATTCCCTTCTAATGCTGGCGACGTTTGCGATGTATTATGCCATGTAAAATATCCTCGCCAAAGAGGTGTCGCACTGCGCCACGTCGTTCAGACTCTTATCATAGAGCTTAAACTAGAATCGGATATCACTTATTGATACGTGAGAAGTTTGCTCTGTTCTGCAATGTTTGTAGACAAATTGGCATTAGCTGCATATACGAGTATGCTCGTATAAGGGAGATATATCTAAATCTGAAACAATCGGTGAAATTCGTGCGATACATATGTACAATATATATGGAAGCTATATCTAAATCTGAAGCGATTTATATCAAATTTGCCTGCAACATTTCGTGAGAATCGGTTGACAATGTTATCGCTATATCAGTTCAAATCGGATGAATATATATATATATATATATATATATATGGCAACTATATGCAATTCTGAACCAATTTCGTCCAATTTTAATAGGACAAAAAAGATACTAGCGCCACATTTGAAGACGATCGGATGAAAATTGAATTCAGGTCTGTTTTATGCCTTAAATGGCAATGTGTTCCGTATATAAGGCCTGTGGTAGTCCTGTTATTTCACTCGTATTAGGCCTTATGCCTTTAAGGAGGTGTTAGGTCTGTAAACAGGCCTTCTGTTTTCTTACCTTTTGCCGCTAAAAAATAGCACGCCAAAACACGTTGCCTTCTACTTTTAAAAGTAAGTTGCAAACAAGTAAATGCATGCTAAGTTTGGCCGGGCCAAATCTTGGAAACCATGGATTCCGCTAAAAATTTATACAAATAAATTAAGTTGTTAGGTATAATTTTATTCTACATACCAAACTTCTGTCAAACCAGCAAAAATTAAAGCTTCTAGCAACCGAACAAGGATGATCGAGAGACCGGTTTACATGAGAGCTACATCAGGTTATAGACTGAGTTTGACCGTACTTGGAACAGTTGTTGGAAGTCATAACAAAGCACTACATGCTAAATTTCAGCCAAATCGGACAAAAATTGAGGATTGTAAAGGCTCTAGAATATATATGGGAGCTATATCTATACCGATATGGCCCATTTGCATTCACCATTTACCCAACATTTTGCGGCACCTCATAATTTACTTCGCTTCGCTCCTTAACGCGTTCATTCTGTTTAGACCTTTAGTCTTGGAATTTTCTGTCTCCTCCTTCCTACTTAACTGTTTACGGTACATTACCTGGTAATTATGTCATGATTGAAACGAAATTTGTACTGATGCCATGATGTCATGTTGCTACTATTTTACTCATTGAACTCAGTTCCACTTCTACGGAATGTGTTCGCATTTTCTTCGTCACCATATTTTTATATTACATTTAGATATTTGTTTGGGCGAAAAATCGAAGTCAGTACTAGGCTTTAACGACAAAAACAAAACTCTCTGCTGCACTCATCTCCAGCGGATTTGACAGCTGTCCAGAGTTGCCGTCATGTGTAATTCATAAGGATAGCCATCATCCAAAAAAACGTATTGAAATAGTTATGCAACATATTGAAATCGTCATGATAATGATTTTAGCTATTGGCGTATTAGAATTTGCAATTGACCGGTTCGGAGACTATGATTTTGCAAACTTGAAATTCTGTAGGTAAGAAAATATTAAGTATTTTAGAATATCAGGCATATAGAACTCGTTTACATATGTATATAAGTAAGCAATTAGATGGCAGTGTCAATAAAGTAGGTGCTCAATGCCTAGACCATTCAGTAATTAAATGAATTAAGAAAATAATTCAATGATTGAAGAAAGTTAAGTTTAGCACAAAGTTCCGTCATTTATATTTTTATAAAGCAGTTTTGTGTTTTGAAATTTTTGTGAAATAAATTTAAAACAAGAAAAGCGTGCTAAATTCGCCTGGATCGAATCTCATATACCCTTCACCATGGATCGCATTGGTCAAGTTCTTCGCCCGTTATCCCTTTATAGGCATAAAAGGAATATGAATAAGAATTGCTTGAATTAAAACGAGTGATCGGAATATAGGAGTAGTGTTGCCATTCAAGAAAATTACTTTCTACCAAAATTTAAGAAAAATCGGACCAATCCGATATGTTTTTATACACACCACCGAAGAGTTGGCAATTTTGTTATTCCATTTGCAGCACATCATATTATACATTTCCAATCATACAAAGTATACATCCTAGATCGTCGTCGAAATCACTCTATTGACTAAAGTTCAAAGATGGCCTATATCTTGATATAGCACCATTAATAACCATCTTGAGTTAAAAAATGTCGTATATTTTGACCCGATTCAATACATAACTGTGCCGAGTTTGGATAGACCGATATCTCGATTTAAGGGTTTGTTCACAGAAAAATGCTTTTACTACCCATTTTCGCCACGTAAGTTGCATACACTCCTCAACATCTGAGTATGTACCAGATCTGAATATATTTGTATGTAGCTGCCATGTAGCCCTATTTTCCGATTGAAGCCATTGAACAGGTGAAATTTAAACACACGAAAACTGCATTTCTTACCCAGAATTTACGAAATTTGGAAGAGATCTCTTAACACTCGTACCAATTACTGTCAATATCAGAACATACGCCCTTTTTTATACCTTCCACCATAGGATGGGGGTACACTAATTTCGTCATTCTGTTTGTAACACCTCGAAATATGTGTCTAATACCCCATAAAGTATATATATTCTTGATCGTCGTGACATTTTAAGTCGAACTAGCCATGTCCGTCCGTCCCTCTGTCGAAAGCACGCACAAGAATTTTTTTTATAGGTCGGTTGGGATTGTAAATGGGCCAAATCAGTTCATGTTTTGATATAGCTGCATTATAAACCGATCTTGGGTCTTGACTTCTTGACCCTCTAGAGGACGCAATTCTCGTCCGATTTGGCACAAATTTTATACGACGGCTTCTTCCATGGCCTTCAACATACGTGTGCAATATGGTCTGAATCGATCTGTAGCTTCATACAGCTCCCATGTAAACCGACCTCCCAATTTTGCTTCTTGAGCCCGAATCGGACTATAACTTGATATAGCTCCTCTTCCTCCTCCATCCTTATTCATTATTTTTTGTTTGCCTAAAAAGAGATACTGCGCAAAGAATTCGACAGATGCGATCCATGGTGGAGGGTATATAAGATTCGGCCCGGCCGAACAGTGAGCAGTGAGACTCCATGTATCAAAATCTATGGTTTTATTCTGCACTCTTAACGAATTCACACAGATAAAAACAATTTTGAGAAACAACAATTTTTACCGAAAAACGACGACTAAATTTGTT
Source organism: Stomoxys calcitrans (assembly GCF_963082655.1). Lineage (NCBI taxonomy): Eukaryota > Metazoa > Arthropoda > Insecta > Diptera > Muscidae > Stomoxys > Stomoxys calcitrans. The sequence goes on along the minus strand of NC_081554.1, from coordinate 11,673,188 downwards.
AATTTTTTTGTAAGAATTTATTTTGAATTTCAAAGACCCAAAGTCAGGATTCACTAATAGAAGGTTAGGTCACATGCAAAAACACAAAGTGGATAGGCCCCATAAACATCATTAAGGATGTCAAATCTGACGATTGAAAATGTCATCATATAGGAGAAAACGTAAACAAAGAATGAATGTAAAAAGAGAACAAGTTGACATCCTCAATGCCAAGTACTGCCAAATATTAAAAAAAAAGTATATCGGCTGATCGCTTGGCTTAACCTTATTCAGTGAATCCTGACCCAAAGTAAAAGCTGTTTTTTGAGATAGTTTTTGGTAGTCAAGGAAGATTTGTTCAACAAAAAATACCAATTTTTTATTAAAAAGAAAAATTGTGTTAAATGGCAAATCTACGACCCACCAACAAATATTTTGTAATATTCTGAGCTTAACAAACTATGTACAAACTTAGTTGTTGAGAATACAATTTATTTGTTGGCTTCCTAAGAGAATGATTGCTAACACCCAATTTGTACTTTGGGTTGCAAAAATTTTAATTTAATTTCTTGCAGGAAAATTAACAAATTTTGTAGTTGTTGCTTTTCAAAATTATTTCTATCTGTGTATAGTCTTCAATTCAATGCTTAAATTCGTTGAGATTTTAAAGTTTCACATGCAAACTCGGTAGTTGGTTTTTTCTCAGAGTTATTTTTCTGTAAGAATTGACAAGAAATTTAACAATTATGAGCTATCCGTGGCAATTTTTTCAGTATTTAACTTGGTATTTATATTTTGGAAAAACCTATCAAAAATTTAGGCCAGCCTTCCAACCTACCAAGAGAATAAAAACCTACAAATTTTAATAGGAACCTAGCAAAACCGCCAAAACTGTATAGGGGCTGTATCAGGTTAGGAACAATCTCAAACCATACACGTAAAATTTGTGCAAAATTAGAAGAGAACTACGCTCTCTAGAGGCTCATGAAGTAATATCGAGCGATCGGTTTATATGGAAGCTATTTCAGGCTTAGAACCGATTCAAACCATACTTGGCACGTACATTTAAGGTCAAAAGGGTAAGTCATTGTGCAACATTTCTGCAAAATCGGATAAGAATTACGCCCTATAGAGACTGAAGTATAATCAGGAGATCGGTTTATGTGGGAGCTATATCTTAACATGGACCGATTTGGCCCATTTACAATCGCAACTGACCTACATTAATAGGAAGTATTTGTGCAAAATTTCAACCGGCTAGCTTTACACCTGCGAAGGATGGACGGACTGATAGGTCTAGATCGACTTAAAATGTCATGACGCTCAAGAATATATAAACTTTATGGTGTCTTAGATGAATACTTCAAGCTGCTACAAGCGGAACGACGAAGATAGTACTAGTATACACCCATCCTATAGTGGAGGTTATAATTAAACATCCATGTGCTAAGTTAAATAGTTCTTTAGGTTTATAATTGAATACTTTAAAGTAGATGGGCAATGTTCTATGTTACTTTTTTCAGATTTTATATGACTAATATTGCACTAATGGCTCAAATAAATTTAATTAAACTGTATTACAAACCTCTCTTGAGAACACAAAAAATGTGTTCATTTGGTTATTAGCTTAAGCTATAAAAAAGTTTTAAATTTTTGCAAACATTTAAGTTTAAGTCGTAATATGAAAATTCTAAAGACCTTAAACAATAATGAGTACTTAATTTTTAGGAAAAGTTATTCTTACCTTATAATAGGCCATTAATTCAGATGACAATTAACAAAAAAAAATATTTCAGTTTTCTTATGTTTATACTTTAAAATGCAAAACAGCAAAATCATTTCATATTAAGTACACATGTACTTAAATATAATCAGTTTCAGGTTAAGCAAGGTGAAAACATTAACAATTAATGAATTAAATAATTGAAAAACAATGATGACGGCTTGTCTGTCTTATAAAAAAAAAAATCGTCATTACTATTTCCAAACAACTCAGTTGTTGATAATGCAATAATCGTGGACGATTTTATTGAATTTTTTTCTAACAGAACTTAGAAAATTTGAGAGAAACATATGGACTATAAGGGAATGATGCACAGATTGCTCTGTTTTCCTTGGTATTTAGCTAATGTAGCTTCTCTCATATCAATGAGCTATTCCATTGGAATGGGTGTTACATGGTTACTGAAATAAACAAATATTGGGTTCCCGAAAAGTAATTGCGGATTTTTCATATAGTCGGCGTTGACAAATTTTTTCACAGCTTGTGACTCTGTAATTGCATTCTTTCTTCTGTCAGTTATCAGCTGTTACTTTTAGCTTGCTTTAGAAAAAAAGTGTAAAAAAAGTATATTTGATTAAAGTTCATTCTAAGTTTTATTAAAAATGGATTTACTTTCTTTTAAAAAAATCCGCAATTACTTTTTGGGCAACCCAATATATCTTCTGAATCTTGGAGGCCACCGTAAAGCAGAGTTTTGCATATTCACGTATGACGCTGAAAGCCTGGATTCAAATCCTTGCGGTACCATCAACAAAAAAAGTCTTTCAGCAGTGGTTTTCCCCTCCTAATGCTGTCGAAATTTGTGAGATACTATGCCATGCGTAGAAGCCGTTGAGCTTAAAACTTGAATTGTTTATTTGGGAGCTATATCAGGTTATAGACCGATTTGGACTGTAATCGGCACAGTTTTTGGAAGACATAACAGAACACTGCATGCATTTCAGCCAAATCGGACAAAAATTGCGGCTTCCAAGGGCTCAGAAAGTCAAATCGGGAGATCGGTTTATATGGGAGCTATATCTAAATCTAAACCGTTATGGCCCATTAGCAATCCCCAACGACCTACATCTATAGTTAGAATCTGTGCAAAATTTCAAGGGGCTTGCTTTATGCGTTCGACCTCTATCGTGATTTCGACCGACGGACGGACGGACATGGCTAGATCGAATCAGAACGTTGAGGCGCTCAAGAATATACAATATATACTTTGTCGTTACTGATACCGAAATTTTCTCTTGCAGGTACGTATCTCAAACGAAATTTTCTTTGCGTGGCAGGTTGACATAAACACGAAATGAAAATAAAAACGATTAATTTTAGTATATATATACTATGTTTGTCAAAAATGGTTAAAATTCCACCAAAATTATAAATCGATGTTTGTCGCCATCTTGAAATCCACACAACATAAATGTCGTGGCCGCAACCAAAAATTTCGGTTGTTTATGAAAAAAAAAATTTTAAAAAAATTTCATAGAAATTAAATTTTGACAAAATTCAATGGAAATAAAATTATAACAAAAGAAGTTTGTAGCGTGATGGGCTGACTAGCGAGGGGGGCGCTGGTTCGATATACCTTTGAGGCTGCTATGGTATCACAATGGACTAAAATAATCTAAGTGAGTCTGTTTAGAACATAAACTACTAACGAAATATAAAATTTGACAAAATTTTCTAAAGAAATAAAATTTTAATCAAAATGTTTTCAAGGAAATTGAAATTTGACAAAAAATTTTCTATAGAAAAATAATTTTTTATAAAAAATATTGACCAAATTTTCTAAGAAATAACATTTTTACAAAATCTTATATATATATTGGGTTGCCCAAAAAGTAATTGCGAAGAAAGTAAATGCATTTTTTATAAAACTTTGAATGAACTTTAATCAAATATATAATTGCCATTTTGTTCGATAACGTTTTGCCATCTTCCTGGCAAATTTAGTATTCCACGCTCATAGAACTTCTGGCCTTTATATGCAAAAAACTGAACCAAGTGCGATTTTATAGCCTCATCATTGCCGAAAGTTTTACCATTTAAGGAGTTCTGCAAAGATCGAAATAAATGGTAGTCTGATGGTGCAAGGTCAGGATGCATCAAAAGTTCCTAGCCAAACTCACTCAGTTTTTGGCGAGTGACCAAAGATGTGTGCGGTCTAGCGTCGTCCTGGTGAAATATGACACCTTTAAGATTGACCAATTCTGGTCGCTTCTCCTTGATGGCTGTATTCAATTTGTCCAATTGTTGACAGTAAACATCCGAATTAATCGTTTGGTTCCTTGGAAGCAGCTCAAAATATACCGCACCCTTCCAATCCCATCAAACAGACAGCATAACCTTCTTTTGGTGGATATCAGCCTTTGAAGTGGTTTGAGCTGGTTCACCTGCTTGGACCATGATCGTTTTCGACTAACGTTGTTGTAAACAATCCATTTTTCATCTCCAGTTATGATTCGTTTTAAAAACGGATCGAATTCATTGCGTTTAAGGTGCATATCACAAGCGTTGATTCGGTTTGTTAAATGAATTTCTTTCAATACATGTTGTACCCAAATATCAAGCTTTTTCACCAGTCCAAGACTTTTTATGTGATAATGAACGGTTGATTCTGGTATATTTAACTTCTCTCCTACACATTACATGACGACCCAATTCGATTAATGCTTTGATTTTGCCACCATCAACTTCATTTGGCCGACCTGAAAAATCCGCAATTACTTTTTGGGCAACCCAATAAAAATCTATTTGTATTTGTTTGTGGGTTTGTTTGTATGTTTGATTGTGTATTCCCTATAGACTCAAAAACGGCTGAACAGACTTTCTTGAAATTTTCACAGATGGTGCATAATGACCCAGTGGTGAAAATAGAGTACTACTTTTTTTAATATTTGAAGAGGAAGGACCCCTTATCCTAATTTTCAGAAACGCCAGATTTCGGTGATGGGTGATGCGATTTAAGCGAAATTTTGTGTGCTCTCTTATAGTAACCTAAAAATAAAAATTTGGTATCCAAATTTTGGATGGGTTACCTAGGGTACCTTTTTCGACTATTTTCCGATTTTCGACATGATATGTTCCAAAAGTCGGCATATATTGGGTAGCCCAAAAAGTAATTGCGGATTTTTCATATAGTCGGCGTTGACAAATTTTTTCACAGCTTGTGACTCTGTAATTGCATTCTTTCTTCTGTCAGTATCAGCTGCTACTTTTAGCTTGCTTTAGAAAGAAAGTGTAAAAAAGTATATTTGATTAAAGTTCTTTCTAAGTTTTATTAAAAATGCATTTACTTTCTTTTAAAAAATCCGCAATTACTTTTTGGGCAACCCAATAGTATTTTGGTAAAGAAAATATAAATTATTAAGGAAAATTACTGATGCATGTATTTAAAAACAGATTTTATTTTATTAACTCATATACTTAAAGCGAAAAAAAAACAAAAAAAATCATAAGCCCGTCCGGGACAAAAATTAGATACCCACAACCATAGTTATATTTTTCATCTGGAGATCGGTTTATATAAAAGCTACATTCAACTAAGATTTGGTGTGGACCGTATTAGAAAAGGATGTAGAAAGGTCTATATTACCCAACTATCCGAATTTCAATGAAATCGGTTAAAAAATAAGCCATTTATGAGGCCATGAAGTTCGATTCAGAGGTATATCTATATAGAAGGTTTTTCTGCTCCCCCATAAGGGTATTTGTTTAATATTTGATTCTTAAATATTCACTCTCACACGTTTAATAATAATTTCCATTGAACGCATTTGCTCTTGTATATGTTTTTGTTGTTATTATTTTGGGTTCCTTGTATTTGATATGCATTGCACATTTATTTGGCATGGGTACTTGGTGATGGTAGCGGACTGACTGTTTATTAACTAGCCTTTGCCTCAGCTTTTCAAATTCAAATGCTTGAACTGTTGGACTCGTTTGGGCAGTGTGAGTGCGTGTGTGTGGTAAGCATATCGCTCTTAAATGGCCGCAAATAAAGCACCATGGGATGAGTTTAGAAAATCGTTAGCTTAAGAAGCTGCAAAATCACCACTAATTCTTTTAAAGCCGATTCTAAATTTTGGGAATTAGGCAAAGGGTTTTGTTGTGATAAAAATTTAAAGTTACGCCAAATTAAAAAAACTACTCTGACAAAAATGAGGAGACCGTGGTGCAGAGGTTAGCATGTCCGCCTATGACGCTGAACGCCTGGGTTCGAATCCTGGCGAGAACATCAGAAAAACTTATCAGAGGTGATTGTCCTCTACTAATGCTGGCGAAATTTGTGAGGTACTATGTCATGTTAAGACTTCTCCCTAAAGAGGTGTCGCATTGCACGCCGTTTGGACTCGGCTATAAAAAGGAGGCCCCCTATCATCGAGTTTAAAATTTTAATCGGACACCACTCAGTGATATGTGAGAAGTTTGCCTCCGTTCCTTAGTGTAATGTTCATTGGCAAATTTGCATTTTACACTGACAAAAAGAGTATCGTATTGTGTAGTAAAAAATTTACCCAAAATTGGTTTAAAAATTTTATTACGCTTTATGAAAATTTTCTCTTCTGGTATGAAATTTTCCTTGCTTAGGGAACATATCATATTTTCATAGAAAATATGATCCAATATATTCCAATTCTGAGCCAATTTTGATGGACCTCGGCGAGCAAATATGTTCAAACTGTAAAAACTACGGTTGGCAAATGGCAACATTGATGCAAATTACCCAAAATCTGACGAACATATATATGGGAGCTATATCTAATTCTGAACCGATTTCAAGCAATTTTCTCAGATAATGTGGTAGTCGTCGAGGAAAGCGTTGTACAAAATGTTGACAGGATTGGTCAAACAATGCGCTTGCAGTGGCTCTTAGGGTGAAAATCTATATACATATATGACAGCTATATCTAAATCTGGGCCGATTTCTATGAAATACACCAGTAATATTGAGAGTCATCCTTCCTGCAAAATATTGACAGCATCGGTTAACAAATGAGCACTTTTTTGCAATATTTCTCACAATCGGACTTACATATATATGAGAGCTATACCTTAATCTGAAGCGATTGCGAGCAAACTCCCCAGATATTGTGGCAGTCGTCGAGGAAAGCGTATGCAAAATTTCGGCAAGAAGGGTCAATAAATGCGCTTGATGAGACTCTAGAAGTTAAAATCGGGCGATAAATATGTATGAGAGCTAAATCTGAACCAATTTCCATGAACTTCACCAGTATTATTCAGAGTCAAGAAAAAATCTATCCTGCCAAATGTCGAAAAAATCGGTTAACAAAAGACCATTTTATTGCAATATTACTGCATACTATCGGACGAACATATATATGGGATCTATATCTAAATCTGAACCGATTTTAACCAACCTTTATGTATATTGTGGTAGTCGTCGAAGAAACCATTATGCAATATTTTGACAAGATTGGTCAATAAATGTGCTTGCAGTGGCTCTAGGAGTGAAAATCGGACGATATATATATGAGAGCAATATCTAAATCTGAACCAATTTCCATGAAATTTACCACTAATGTCGCGAGTCGTAAAACTGCTTCCTGTCAAATTTCGAGAGAATCGGTTAACAAATGACCATTTTATTGCATCATTTCTAAAAATTGGGCGAAGATATATTTGGGAGCTATATCCATATCTGAACCGATTTTTACCAATTTCAATAGGCTTCGTCTCTAGGCCGAAAAACATGCCTGTACCAAATTTGAAGACGATCGGATGAAAATTGCGACCTCTACTTTGTACACAAATTAATATGGACAAACGGACGGACAGACAGACAGACGGACATAGATAAATCGAATCAGATAGTGATTCTGAGTCGATCGGTATACTTATTAATGGGTCTTTCTCTCTTCCTTATGGGTGTTACAAGCAAATTCACAAAGTTATAATACGCTGTGCCATAATAGTGGTGTAGGGTATAAAAATTATTGAAATTTCCAAAATATCCAATTAATTTTTGTAATTGGACCAAATAAAAATTTAATTAAAAAAATGAAAATGTTATATTAAATTTTTTGCTAAAACGATTTCGATGCAACATGGTGAACATAAAAAACTTCTGGAACGCAGGAGTTTGAGGTTTGGGTCCATGATCTCTCCTTGGAAACAAAACTCCTCCAAAGTTTTTCCAAATATATAACGGAAAATATTGTTTCCTTAATTATAAAAGAAAGAGTAGCGAGGCGGGTTTAGGTCCAGCTACCGACTTAATTTATATATTTTCTTTTACAGCAACTTTATGAATAACATGCATTGGGGGAGTAAACCTACCAAAAAACATTTACCTAGAATATGTTAGATCGATGCTAAAGAAGCCGTTTGTGTGGGATTTTTATCTTCTAAATATAGAAAGAATTTATAAAGCGCTGTTGGGAAAAAAAGTTTCGGATTCAACAGATTATAACTCATCTTAAAAATAAGTTAAAGTTTTTAACAACTTATAACTTATATAAATGACAATGAAAAGTGAAGTCCAAGTGTAATAAGGCAATCTAATTCGTATTTTAAGCTTGACTGAAACTTAAAAATTAATATTCATTATTCAAAGTTCACTTTTTTGTTTAAGCGAAAATTGTACACGTAGAAAAATTATATATTTAAATTCAGAATCGGTTCAAATTTAGATATTCTCTAATCTTTAAAATGTAAGTCCACGGCAAGACCTTTCATATCCTCTCAAATCAAAGTCGGTTAAATCTCTAATTTATGGTGATTGGTGCTAAGCAGTGCTTTATAAATATATGTGCTGGCACTTTCTGTATCCAGAACATTTTATGTATGTACTTCAGATATGAATATATTCTCTTATATATTGTTATTATTTTTTTTTAATCTGCCTATATGTATGTTCGATAAAATAAGAGTTCGTTTTAATCAAAAGAATTGCATATTAATATCAAAATCCGTTTTTCATTTCTAATGTTTCGTACGTATCACACGATGTGTACAACTTTCAGAGTTGTCATATCTGAATGTACATATGAGAACACATATCGCCTAATACCATCTTTACTAAGCATAATATGCACGCTGACCGCATGCAGCCTAAAAGTATGCTTTAAAAATTTTGTATCAATTTGTTTGAAAAATGACGCTAAAAGCGAATATAGTACCACCGTTTACTTATGAAAAAATTTTCATAACATTAATATGTATCATTGAGATTTTTATAGTGGTTCAGAAGAGTAGTCGTGAAAACATGTGTTTTCACCAACGAATATAGTACTTGCCTTAAAGGGGCGTAGTTACTAAAATTTTCATTTCAGTAGGATATTCCCTCATTACTTGAGGTACAATTTTAATAAAACTTTTATTTTATCACTGAGATTTTTGTAGTGTTTCAAAATAGTAATGGCGAAAAACATGGGATTTCAACGGTGAAAAATGAACACAGTACCAGCCATTAGTCGACTGTCTCTACATGGGAGCTATACCCTAAGTACTACGTAGTGGTGTTGGTATGGTGTACCAATGGAGACAAATAACATTTATATTTAGGCAGCCTAAAAGTATGCACCTTATTTTGATAGCTGTTTGGCATTCTTACACAATTATCTTGTGACACACATGAGCATTAGAATGTGTATGTAAATTGTATGACATGGTTGTATGAAAAAGAAATTTTTGGAAATAAATTTTTAATAAAAAAGGGAATTTCGAACACTTTCAAGAATAGTATAAATAAAAGAAAAACAAAATCCGTTGTTGATAATTTTTAAGAAAATACAACGTTAAATATATATTAACAAAACACAATTGTTAATATATACCAATTGATTGGAAAATATCTAATAAATAAACAAATCAAGACCTTGAAGTTGATTTTATAAAAATTAGGTATTTAGCTAAATAGGTTGAACAAAATAAAACAAACAATAAAGCAAAAATATATAAAAAGATAGTTTTTACTTAGGGGCAGTATGCAAATCTGGCAGAATGTACCTCGCCTACAGTAAATGGACCTTTCAGTTATTGTACACACATAGAAAAAAGTTTGCTGAAAAAGCAAACACGGTCTACTGAATACTAGTAGTTAATTTTGCTGCTATTGTAGCAGTAGTTCTGCTATCACAGCAGTAGTACTGCATTTTCACAGCAGCAGGCTCACTGCTGAAAAAAACAGTTTTTTGCTGAAAATGACTGGTGCTTAATTATGAAGGGGATGTTAGAAGAAAAATGAAACAAAAAAAAAAATCTAAAAGATGCCTAAAGTAATCAAAACCAGTAAAAGGCAACCATAAAAAGTAGCATACACATTTTTTTTCAGCAGACTTGTGTATTCGGAACAGCAGATTTTGTTAGTTGAAATAGCAGTAAGAAATGGTTGCTACTAGAACTGCCCTATGTTAGCTGAAAATGCTTTCCATTTTCAGTAGACAAAAACCACTATTTTAGCTAACATTTTTGCTATAAAGTGTAAAACCAAAACTTTTGAATTGCAAAAGTACTTTGATATTCTCTTGTGTCTCTCCTACTAGAGTGACAGAGAGGTATTTGAGCTTATAGACCAGGAGTAGCCAAAAACTCACACTATTGCAAATTACTTTGTACGTATACAAGAAATCCCATGCAGGCCCATGGGCTCGCAAATAATTGTAATTGTGAGCTCGTTACTGGTATAGCCACATTCTCAAACACAATGTTTTTTCCTTTTATGTTTTAACTAAGAAAAGAGCAGTAAGTATAGTGAGCAGCTCGATCGAGGGCGGATGATAAAATCGAAAAGGGACAATTTTTAAAATGCTGACTTAAGTCCAAATATTGTGATTAGTCCAATGACAAAAATCATTAGAGCAACACACAAATAGCTGCCAAAAAACTCAACAAGAATTTCTAAGGCACATACATTGCATGGTAACAATTACGCGATAAAAAAATATCCGTTCCAAAGTAGGTATTTAAATGTGCGAATACAACAATTCCTATAAGTATTTTTGTTTTATATATAGCATAACGAGTTATGCAAAAATGAAAGGCTTTGAATAATATTGTGTATCATAGAATCGAAATAAATTCAAATAAAAATTCGACACGGACATTGAGTGGTCTAATAAGTACAAGTCATTGTTCAATTTTGTAGAACAAATATTGGGTTTTTTGGTAGCCATATCCAAATATAGACCGATCTGAACCATATACGATACGGACTTCGAAAAGCCTAACATAAGTCACTGTGTAAATTTTCAGCGAAATCAGATTATAAATGCGCCTTTAATGGGACCAAGACTTTAAATCGAGAGATCGGTCTATATGGCAGCTATTGGGTTGCCCAAAAAGTAATTGCGGATTTTTTAAAATACAACAATTCCCATAAGTATTTTTGTTTTATATATGGCATAACGAGTTATGCAAAAATGGAAGGCTTTAAATAATATTGTGTATCATAGAATCGAAATAAATTCAGATAAACTCAGATTGAGTTTAAATTACCAAATGCAAACTGCAATTTTTGCCCATGAACATTCCACTAAGGAACAGGAGCAAACTTCTCACGTATCAATAAGGGGCCTCCTTTTTATAGCCGAGTCCGAAGGGCGAGCCGCATGCCATAGTACCATATATATGTTGCCATTAGAAGAGGAAAACCACCGCTGAATATTTTTTTCTAATAGTCCCGGCAGGTTTTGAACCCTGGCGTTCAGCGTCATAGTCGGACATTCTAACCTCTTCGCTACAGTGGCCTCCTCCTACCATCTGTTTATAATTGGCGAAATATTTAGTTTGAATTATGTTACAAAATTAAATTGCACTTGGCATCCAAGCAAAATTTATTTTAAAATTAAAAAAAAAGTAAAAGGCGTAAAAAGTTCGGCCGGGCCGGATACCCACCACCTCGGGTATATATGTAAACGACCTTTCGTCATAATCCAGTGAAAAATTCATATTTTATGCCTCAATAGCAGCAATAGCAGCAAATTGAAATATGGTCCGATTTGGACCAAATTCGATACGGACATTGAGTGGTCTAATAAGTACAAGTCATTGTTCAATTTTGTAAAACAAATATTGGTTTTTTTGGTAGCCATATCCAAATATAGACCGATCTGAACCATATACGATACGGACTTCGAAAAGCCTAACATAAGTCACTGTGTAAATTTTTAGCGAAATCAGATTATAAATGCGCCTTTAATGGGGCCAAGACTTTAAATCGAGAGATCGGTCTATATGGCAGCTATATCCAAATCTGAACAGATCTGGGCTAAATTCAAGGGGGATGTCGAAAGGCCTTACACAACTCACTGTCCGAAATTTCAGCGAAATCGAACAATTAATGCGCCTTTTATGGGCGAAAAATCTTAAATCGAGAGATTGGTCTATATGGCAGCTTTATCGAAATCTGTTCCGATCTGGACCAAATTGCAGAAAGATGTCGAAAAACCAAACACAACTAATTGTCCCAAATTTTGCCAAAATCGGTCAATAAATGCGCATTTATGGGCGCAAGACCTTAAATCGAGAGATCGGTCTATATGGCAGCTATATCCAAATCTGGACCGATCTGGGCCCATATTAAAGAAGGATTTCGATGGGCCTAACACAACTCACTGTCCCAAATTTCGGCGATATCGAATAAAAAAGTCGCCTTTTATGGACCCAAACCTTAATTCGAGAGATCGGTCTATATGGCAGCTATATCCAAATCTGAACCGATCTAGGCCAAATTTAAGATGGATGTCGTAGGGCCCAGCACAACTCACTATCCCAAATTTCGGCGACATCGGACAATAAATGTGTCTTTTAGTAGTCCAAACCCCTAAATAGAGAGATCGGTCTATATGGCAACTAATATATCCAAATCTGGACCGATCTGAGCCAAATTGAAGAAGGTTGTCGAAGAGCCTAACATAACTCACTGTTCCAAATTTAAACAAAATCGGATAATAAATGTGGCTTTTATGGGCCCAAGACCTTAAATCGAGACATCGGTCTATGTGCCAGCTATATCCAAATCTGAACCGATATGGGCCAAATTGAAGAAGAATGTCGAGCGGGCTAACGCAACTCACTGTCTTGAATTTTAGGAAAATCGGATAATAAATGCTCCTTTTATGGGGCCAAGACCCTAAATCGGCGGATCGTTCTTTATCAATATCTCTATTTTTAAAGACTGTTGCGTGATTTCAACAGACAGACGGACAGACATGGCTGGATCGCCTTAGATTTTTACGCTGATCAAGAATATATATTCTTTATAGGGTCGGAAATGGATATTTCTATGTGTTGCAAACGGAATGACGAAATTAGTATCCTATGATGGAGGGTATAAAAACATAAAAGTAGTTTCCTTACTCTTTCGACAAACAGGCGCGAAGTATTGTAGTTTAGAATGTTACTAACTTATATATCGAGCGTTTTCGTCAAACTTGAAAGTCGAATTCGACTTATGTGATACGAAAAATGTAAACGAATTTTCGTCCTCGACATTCATGATACCATTTTGATAAAATTTCGACATTCGACTACGCCATCGCCAACCGGAATATGAGGAGTTATGCATTTGAATCGCGGGTAAATCCCAGCAATCCCCATTCATGAATTAACTTCTTAGTTTATTTCTAATTTAAATGGTATTCTGCATTGTTCGATTTTGCGAAGATGCCAAATGTGGTTTTGTGAGGGGAATACGTAACAGCTTGACATTCCAGCTTATATAATAGCCAAAACGTTAGAAGTCATTTAAACAAATTAATTATATAACAACTCAAAGATCGTTTTTTTTATCCAGAAAGTGTTTCTAACGAAAGTAAACAGTACTGGTATTGTCTTTAAATAAAGTCCAATAATTTATGGATATAAATTTGCATTTTGAACAAATCATCCACAAAATGATGCAGCTCAAATAGGGCAAACAACAATTCCACTCTTTCAAAAAAAAACTTTACTATTTTGGGAAACGAGTTTGTGTAAGCCAAAAAGTTATTAGGTTGGCTTTCGATAGACCATTTGATCCTTTGGACAAACTCAGAATAGATTTCCAAGAACCGTTATCTTTTACACCGGGTCGTTCCAACGTTTTATGTGGCAGATCCTATAGCGGGGAGTATAGCAATTCCCTCATAATGATGACTGTATAAACTATCTTGATGAGGATGGGGTGGCCGAGCACTTGCTGTGTTATTGTTTGCGATAGTAAAAGCTCAATCTCTATACCTTGGCAATGCCATTCTGGTCCGATGTAGGTGATCTTGCAAACACATGTCTGAGGGTCTCCTAAAATGCATAGACAGGACTGGATGCTTTCGCCATTGACACAACATAATTGTTCATGCCGACATTTGGGTCGTTTTATTTACCAGTCTAGCGGATTCGTTAGCTTATGGGTAAATAAAACGCTCTTCCCGTTAAATGATTTGTACTATTAAAGCTGGCAGCACTGATACACATCCAAAATAGTAAAATATCAACCAAACAAACAAAATAAGCAATTCTTATTATAAATTAATATTTTCCCGAGTTCATAAATGTGATGTTATTAAAATCCTAAGCAATTTTTCCTTTCCAGAATGTTTAATCATTGTATAAATATGTTGGGTTCTTCCTCTTTTAGTTTTGTCATTCAGATTGAATGATGACATTATATGTTTTTAATAAACGGCGATAAGATTAGCCGCTTAGCTAATCGGGAATGTTGTCCTTAAAGCAAGACCAAAAAGTCTATTTTGATTTTCAACCCATGATTTCCTGGGCAAAACTTATTAGCATTTTTGTAGTTAACGACTTAGTGACCTGCTAAAACTGAACCATCCTAATGGTCATACATATGGCCGTATCAATATGTGTTTGCTTCCTACCGTATTTTTTCCTCTCACTCGGTTATTACAATGGACTAAAGCTGGTTTTAAATGGAAATCAACTTTATGGTGGGCTACCCAATCAGCATGGATGCCGCCTGCCATGTGCAGAAGTAAACATTCCTAATCGGTTTACACACATTAGCTGTTTTAGGGAACTCAAAAATTTGTGCAAATTTTACTAGAAGTCGTTCGCGTACTTTATTTACCATCAGAAGAGAGCGCGAGAGTGCGTAAAAGCAAGCACATTTTTGAGTGTTTGGTAACAGAGAACTTGCAAATATCTATTGGTGGTTTTATTTTCCAGCAGAAATTTCCAGCATCGAACAGCTGTTTTATAAAATTCAGCTATTCAATTCAAATAAAAAGCAAAAGGGCAAAGGCTGTAAGAGAGTAACTCTTATTATTACTGGAAAAGTACGCGAACAGACCTATGGATATGAGAAATCGTTTAACCAAATAAAATAAAATGTCTAATAAACAAAAAGGGATAATTTTTGAAATTTCATACTTCAAATATTTCTCACACATGTATGTCAATTTAAATTGTAGTTAATGGGGAGAGGAAAAATTTGGGAGATGGAATTTTGAATTTTCGAAAACAGCTGTTTTGCCTCAGCTGTTTAATTTTGGCTAAACATTTGACTATTATTTTTGTGAAAAAATAAAAATAAAATGGAAAAATGAGCAAAACTAAAACTGTTAAAAAAGTTTACAAACCTGTTTAGTGTTGCTTTTGTAATGCTTGTTTTAATTTTTACTTTTAATAGTACACAATTATGGCCTACACAACAACATTCCGTTACAGCAACATTGGTTATTTAAAGGCGCCATTAACTCGCCTTGTCACAGGCACTCAGTATTTGTGCAAGAGCCGGTGCCGATCGACCTCTCACCTCTCGATAATTCGCAGAATACTACACAAATTGGAGCTCAATGTTTCGGCCGGTTAAGGTGGCTGAATCTACCGGATCGTTCTTGGGCAGAATACTTTAGTGTGTAGTATAGAGGTTTTGCTTCTCCTTCGTCATCATAAATGCTTTATCTAAAATCCTACTTTTATTGAGCTAGAACTTGAAGATTTATTCGACACTTCAGGGCGGTGGCCACTTTTCTTGGTGGTTGGGACAGCTGCTGGACATAGGCTGCTTTATCTAAACTCCTAATTTTATTGAGCTAGAACTTGAAGGTCTATTTGACACTTTTGGGCGGTGGCCACTTTTCTTGGTGGTTGGGACAGCTGCTGGACATAGTGCTGCTGAAAAGCGACTTATGGATTTATTCCTACTCCTGTAGAGTAAATGCTGCCAAATGTGGCGCCAAGAATTTTGGAAAAATTGCCCACGAATAGTCCATTAAGGAACAGGCAGAAGACTTATTGCATACCATTGAGTGCCGCCCGATTCTACTTTACTCCGAACGACAACAGTTCATACATATTTTGAACCCTACATATGTATATTCATATAGGAATTCTATTGGGTTGCCCAAAAAGTAATTGCGGATTTTTTAAAAGAAAGTAAATGCATTTTTAATAAAACTTAGAATGAACTTTAATCAAATATACTTTTTTTACACTTTTTTTCTAAAGCAAGCTAAAAGTAACAGCTGATAACTGACAGAAGAAAGAATGCAATTACAGAGTCACAAGCTGTGAAAAAATTTGTCAACGCCGACTATATGAAAAATCCGCAATTACTTTTTGGGCAACCCAATAGAATGCTCGTATTTTTTGTCAATCAAACTGCAAATTTTCTATGGTGGGTACATGACATTTAAACCGGGAGAACCTAACGAAATTTCTACTTGATTTTGATTAAAAAGTGCAAAATAATTTCCGTACATTTTAAATTGTTCGTAAATAGTAAGAACTGGTACCATTTTTTATAAAACAATTCAATTCATAATTTTTTATCCTAGCTTCCTTTCATTTGTTTGGGAGAAATTTTCCCAAGTTTTATCGTCTCATTCTCCCTTTTATTTCGATTCAGAATAGCTATTTTTTCAGATTAACACGACTAATCGATTAACCGTTAACCCACCCGACTCACTCCATCTTAGTCGCAGAGTTTTTGGGTCTTGACACTCGATAGAATCAAGCAGACAAAGGATAGAACACAACAAACTGCTACAACAACAACAACATTAACAGTTCTAAATCATTCGATAATTTCTTTATATCAAAATATTTCATTTTCAATTGTTCGATTATTTGAAAGTTCACGAATTATCGGTTAATCGAATAACCATTAATCGAGGGTACACCGTAATACATATATAATTTACCCACCATAATACACATGATATTCGTCTCTTGATCTATGATCTTTGGACTTATCACTAGGTGCCACAGTGGAGCAAAACTGGCTTTCGAGAGAGCTTAGTGTTTTGGTACCCATCCAACCTAACCTTACATTAAACAAAAAAAAAAGAAAGTAAAATTTTATAGAGTCTAAAACTTTATTACCATTCTTGTAAAATACACAAAAATTTAAAAATTTTTTTTTGCTTACTGGGACAATATGAGATATAAAACACTAATCAAATAACACATTTTGCGACCATAAATAATTGTAAAAAAAATAATAATAACTAAAAACTAAATAAAAGTTATCTTAGCAAAACAGTAATGAACATATAATGGAGATATGAGGAAATCTGCCACAAAAATAAAATATTCGAATAATAACCTATACTGCGAAAGAAATTTATCATTGTTTTGGCAAGAATTTACGTTGTGTGAAGTTCCCTAAATGACAATATCGAGATTTGAAAGATCATCTAAAATACTTAACTAAAAACTAATTTTTGGCATACCAAACTTATAAACAAAAAAACATGTACAACATAAAAAAGGAGAATAGAAAACATAAGAAATATTCCCTAAAGCTTATTATGCAAGTAATGGTTGAGTATGAATATTCAGTATCAAGAAAGTTTGAAATAGGGGTATTTAGATTTAACAGCAGTCACCATATACATATATAAAATTTTAACGCAAAAAAAGAAATAAAATTTCTATTTATATATATTTTTAAAGTACAGATATGTTGAGTGAATTATCTTTTCAAGCATTTTTGGCATTAATTCTCTACCCCTTATTTACTAACAATTAACACTGAATTTGGAATGGTTTAAAATGATGTTTTTTTCTTCTAAAAATGAGTTAATGTGTTGGGCTGGTTTTTTTCGTATGACTTCCATGATTATAAATTAATTACTAAAATATTTCTTTAAAGCTTTAACTAAACGGCTAACTGTCTCTGTCTCCTCCTAACGTTTATTCAATTTGTGCCACAATATGATGACTGTCAGCAGATGCATAATGCCAATCACACCCACCATCAGCAGCACACAATCCATTACACTCACGTCGGTGACCATAATAAATTCCAGAAATACTTTGGGATTACGAAAATGGCAATAGATTAGATTTTCCGGACATGGCAGAGCCGAACGATTCATGCCATAGATGGCATTGACGGCACCATGAAAACCAGCTCTAAAATAGCTGATATGCCACATCCAACGGAAGAGCGGTGTTATGTCTATATAGCGGGTGCAGAAACCAAAGACGGAGAATAAGACAGCCAATATAGGACCCAGGAAGACAGCAAGCTGGAGGAAAAATGAGAAAGAATTTAATACATCTTGTAATTTTTGTATAACATGCCACATTCTTACCTTTATGGGTAGAGTGGCTCCTACAAAGAATCCCCATGCCTGAGCACTCAATGTTACGAGAATGCCAAATAGCATGAAATACATGACACGGAAATTATCACTCTCCTCATTATCTGTCATCCATATGCTTATACCCAAGTAAAGAGCTGTACAAATACACTGAAAGTAAAAGAAGAGTGAAGAAAAACAATTTAATATATATTCTTATGTAAATAAACAAGCAAGAGCGTGCTAAGTTTGGCCGGGCCGAATCTTATATACCCTCCACCATGGATCGCATTTATCGAGTTCTGTGCGTGTATCTCTTTTAAGGCAAACAAAGAATAATGAATAAGAACTGTTATGTTCGTGGAGCTATATCAAGTTATAGTCTGATTTGGACCATAAATGAATTGAATGCTGAACATTGAAGAAGTCATTGTGTAATATTTCAGTCCATTCGGATAAGAATTGCGCCTTGTAGGGGCTCAAGAAGCAAAATCGGGAGATCGGTTTATATGGGAGCTGTTTCAAGCTATTGATCGATTCAGACCATATTACGCACGTATGTTGAAGGTCATGAGAGAAGCCGTTATAGCCGATTTGGCACAAATTGCGCTCTCTAGAGGCTCAAGAAATAAATATCCCAGATTGGTTTATATGGCAGCTAGACCAGGTTATTTACCGATTTGCGCCATACGAAGCGCAATTGTTGGAAATCATAACAAAACGCCTCATGCAAAATTTCAGCCAAATCGGATGAGAATTGCGCCCTCCAGCGGCAGCTATATCAGGTTATGAACCGATTTAGACCATGCTTAGCACAGTTGTTGGAAGTAATACCAAAACACCGTGTACAAAATTTCAGTCAAATCGGACGAGAATTGCGCCCTCTAGAGGCTCAAGAAATCAAGAAATCAAGACCCAAGATCGGTTTATATGGCAGCTATACCAGGCTATGTACCGATTTGCGCCAAATTAAACACAGTTATTGGAAGTCATAATAAAACACGCAAAATTACAGCTAAATCGGATAAGATTTGTGCCCTCTAAAAGCTGAAGAAATCAAGTCCCCAGATCGGTTTATATGGCAGATATATCAGGTTATTAACCGATTTGAACCCGATTTAGCACACTTGTTGGAAGTGAAACCAAAACACCGCGTGCAAAATTTCAGTCAAATCGAACGAGAATTGCGCCCTCTAGAGGCTCAAGAAGTCAAGACTCAAGATCGGTTTAAATGGCAGCTATATCAAAACGTGAACCGATTTGGCCCATTTTCAATCCCAACCGACTTACACTAATAACAAGTAATTGTGCAAAATTTCAAGCACCTAGCTTTACTCCTTCGAAGGTAGCGTGGTTTCGACAGACAGACGGACGGACATGGCTAGATCGACTTAGAATGTCATGACGATCAAGAATATATTATATATACTTTATGGGGTCTTAGACGCATTTTTCGAGGTGTTACAAACAGAATGACGAAATTAGTATACCCCATCCTATGGGGGAGGGTATAATAACGTAAGGGAGTAAGTAAGAAAGTATGTAAGCAAGTACGTAGCAAGCATGTAAGTGAGTAAGTAGAGAAATTCCTTGAAACGTTAGGCTCAAGCTGTTGCAGAGGAACACCCTACACCATAAAACCATCCAAATGGAGATTTATGCCAGTTGCAACAATGTGGGTCTAAAATGAAAGTTATTTGGGAGAAGAATACAAATTTGGTGCCAAAAGGCTGAGGACCCCCCACACCAAAACTGATAAGTTGCCATTTTTTGCAATGAGGATATTTTGCGATTCTTTGAAATCAATTTTGAGTAGAGTACGAATTAGAGATACGTGTTTGGAGGGCCCACCAGCCCCCAAAAAAGTCAAACGAACATATAGGAAAATTGGGACAATTTGGGACTCAAATACAAAATCGTTGATAGTAGAGCACGAATATTTTGAAGAAATTAATATTCATTTTTAGCTTTTAATCCAATAGTAAACTTATAGCTATTTATGAGTAGAACCAGTGGATCACTTATAAACATCTGCTAGTTTCGTTTCTTTCTGTGCGGCAGTATGGATTTTCTATATAAAAACATTTCATGGCAATTTTTTTTTTAATCATATATATGACTAATTTTTAAATTTAGAGCAACTTCTGACTATGCAACCTCCTTACCTATTCTCTCCAGGCTATTTTTCGTATCATCGATAAACTTTCCTTTTTTTGCATTCCTTAAAAATTCACTGCCAACCGGGCTAAATTTGGTTCCATGTTTGGAATTTTTTTTTTTACTTATCTTTACAAACCTTTAATGTAAGGTGGCGTCAATCAAGTCTGAGAGAAATAAATTCAGTTGCGTCTGGCGCAAAATGCGAAAATTGATTACATCGTAACAATAGAAATTCATTCAGGCGGTATTCTAGGCACATAATTGGAAATAAAAAAAAAACGAATAAAAATGCTTTATGTTCGGTCGAGCCGAACTATGGATACACTGTCTGATAGATATATGGAATAAGCTGGCAATCATCGCGTTTTATCTTGGCGAAACAATTAAAGGTGGTCTCATTTGTACCACAACCACCACTCATATGGTGCAATCCGCCATCTTGTCATCAAGCTGATCGACGTTTGGTCAACACACTCAAAGAAATTTGTGTGCGTGTGTGTACACGTGTGCGTAAATAAGCAGAGAATATTCGAGGAGGAAGATAACAACAAAGAGAATGCAAATAAAAATCTGACATCTTATACTGTCTAACTCGGCCGGCTGTTAACAGCTGTTCGCGTAAGACCACCTTATTAATTCCGCCTTGCCGTTTTGTTTGGGCTCTATCCCGTGCAGGTGAGATATACTGTATAGAATTACAGTGCAAAGTTGTTAAGATATCGATATCACGTGTTAAGAATAATATTATCCGATAAATCGTCATTTGCACTGTATTGCGCTGATACATAGCACAGCACATATCGTTCCCACTCACAACATTTGTATTTTTTTACCAAACAAGCTTAATTATTTACAAAGATTATAAAAAAGACAAATAAAAGCTTTTAAAGAACAATATAAAGTTTTGGTAGGATTTTTTGTAAATTTTGGTAAAAAAAATTTTCTTGAGTGGCAACACTGATTGTAACAGCTGGCTTGAAATTATTATAATTCACAATAGTATGCTATCATTCACAAAGGGAATAGTTGAATCTCTTTATCAGAGTTTTTTACAGGAATAGAAGTGTTGGAGGCCACCGAGGCGCAGAGGTTAGTTAGCGTGGTTAGAGGTTCCTATACAGGCGTGAACATCAACAAAATGTTCAGCCAGGGTTATCCCCTTACTAATGCTGGCTATATTTGTAGCGAAGAGGTTACCATGTCCGCCAATGACGCTGAACGCCTGGGTCCGAATGCTGGCGAGACCATCAGAAAAAATTTCAGCGGTGAGTTTCCCCTCCTAATGCTGACAACATTTGTGAGGTACTTTGCCATGTGAAACTTCTCTCCAAAGAGGTGTCGCACTGCCGCACGCCGTTCGGACTCGGTTATAAAAAGGAGGCCCCTTATCATTGAGCTTAAACTTGAATCCGACTGCACTCATTGATATGTGAGAAGTTTGCCTCTGTTCCTTAGTGGAAAGTTCATGGGCAAAATTTGCATATTTGTAGGGTATCCTACCATGTTAAAACTTCTCTATCAAGTCGTGTCGCTATGCGGCACGCCGTTTGCACTCGGCATTAAAAAGGAGGCCCCTGTCATTGAATTTAAACTTAAAACGGACTGCACTCATTGATATGAGAGATGTATCCCCTGTTCCTTAATGGAATTTTCATGGGAATTTAAGTTTAGTAATAGGAGTGTTCGCGTACTCAAAAATTTTTTAACAACGGAAATTTGCAACATCCTTATACTTTCTTCTAGTCAACACCAACAAAAGCTTCATGTCATATTACCCTATAACCATGCTGTAGTGATCTAGAGTACAAAAATGGAAAACACTTGTATGTACATACATAGTAATGTAAACAGTACGTGCTGGTGAGAAAAAACCAAAAAAAAAATTAGTCATTTGTTTAACAATAAACCACTGAAATACAACAAAGACATACATTAAAGAGAGAACGAGATAGAGAGTGA
The DNA here is from genome assembly GCF_963082655.1 of Stomoxys calcitrans. NCBI lineage: Eukaryota > Metazoa > Arthropoda > Insecta > Diptera > Muscidae > Stomoxys > Stomoxys calcitrans. The sequence continues at coordinate 11,650,820 of NC_081554.1, read as the reverse complement.
GTAAACAACCTAAACGTAAACAAATGATTTGTTGTATAATTGCCAAACAAAACAATAAACATGAAATGCCGCCAATATTCAACTGTCTACCTTAAAAAATTCAAGCCTCAGGCTTAAATTTGAGATATGTGATATCTGTCAACTGTAAATCTGACAGCTAATGGAGAAAAGTATGGAAAAAAATAATAAATTAACTAAGATAAAAATAAATTATGCTTAATTAACGTGACCACATTTGTGTGAACAAAAAATATGTTTAATGGCTTATTAACATAAGGAACTCCATTATTATGAAATGGCCAAAAGAGAATCAATGAAATAAGAAATAATAAATGTGGCCTCTTTAATATGATGGCCAAAGACTGTAATTAAATGCTTCAACCGGCCCTTTAATTGCTGCTGCTTCTGTTTGACTAACCAACTACGGCAATAAATTTTCAAAACAAACGATTTCTTTTGCACTCACCTGGAAAGGAACCTCAAATGACAGCAGCGACAGAAAGTAGGGCCCCAGGTTATACCAACGATTGAAATGTTCACGCGATAGCATGCCAATTTCCAAGGGAACTGAAAAAGAGATGTTATAAGTAAATAAAAAATCCAATTATCTTTCGCTTCAATTCATTTCGTTTGAGCAGCATTAGAGAAAGTAATGATCATAAACCTAATTTAAAAATTTCTCAACTTTGTCGGAGAAAATTTAAATAAAAGACACATGGTCAGAAAACAACTATAAAAAGAATAGAATCAAAATTTTACTTAATGAAAATCAAAATACAAAAAAAACAAGTATAAGCGTGCTAAGTTCGGCCGGGCCGAATCTTATACACCCTACACCTCAAGAAGGCTCAAGAAGGGCTATATATAGGGTTATGGACCGATTTGAACCATACATATAACAGATGTTAAAAATCTTAAAAAAATCACGTCATACTAAATTTCAGCCAAATCGAATAAGAATACCGCCCTCTAGTGGCTCAAGAAGACATGAAAATCGGTTTATATGGCAGCTATATTAGGTTATGGACCTGGGAGCTATATCAGCTAATGAACCATTGAACAGTTGTTGGAAGTCATAATAAAATACTTCATTAAAAATTTTAGCCAATTCGGAAAAGAATTGCGCCCTCTAGCGGCTCAACGAGTCAATATACAAGACGGGTTAATAAGAGAGCTATATCATATTATGTACCGATTTGGACCATACTTGGCACAGTGGTTGAAAGTTAAAGCAAAACACTTCATGTAAAATTTCGTCAAATTGGATAAGAATTGCACCCTTTAGCGGCTCAAGAAAATAAAATCCGATACCGGTTTATATGGGAGCTATATCAAGTTATGAACTGATTTAGACCATACTTAGCACAGTGGTTGAAAGTTAAAGCAAAACACTTCATGAAAAATTTCAGCCAAATCGCATAATAATTGCGCTCTCTAGCGGCTCAAGAAGTCAAGACCCTAGATGGGTTTATATGGCAGCTTTATCCAGACATGGACCGATGAAGCCAATTTACAATTCCAACCGCCCTACACTAAAAGAAAGTATTCGTGCAAAATTTCAAGCGTCTGGCTTTATTCTTTCGAAAGTTAGCGTGTTTTCCACAGACAGACTGACGGACATGGCTAGACCGACTTTAAATGTCACGGCGATCAAAAATTTTCATATTTTTTGGGGTCTTAGACCAATATTTTAACGCGCTACAAACGGAATGACGAAATTAGTGTACGCCCATCCTATGGTGGAAGGTATAAAAAAAAAACATACGATATTTCTGTTCAGCTGATATTGGCCAATTAGCAGCTTTCATTCACAATAGCTCACATGCAAAGTAATTACTATCTACGATACTGATGTTGACTATTTGACTTAAAGTGTCGTTGCTGGCAACCTTCAGTCTGTCAGCATGTTTTCCAATTAGACAGTGACCTGTCATGACAGACACAATGACTGAAACGTCTGTTCCAGCCAATGAAAGCAAAGCAGTAGACCTCTTCAAGTCTAGATGAGGCCACATAGTTTTGGAATGCTCACAGCCCTCTCTTTGTGAACAGCTATCATTCGTTGCCCTTCGGGCCTGGTCCAGAAAACTTAGCTTACATGTCGCTAGAGGCATACCCACAGATTCCAGTATCCCTGGAATGTGTAAGGCAGTTCATAGTCTCGCAAGCTCGTCCTCTTCACAATTTCCTAGGATATCTCTGTGGCCCGACACCCAAAACAGGTGAATTTTGAACTGTTCAGCCATCTCGTTGAGAGATCTGCGACAGTCGAGGGCGGTTTTTGTGTTCAGAAATACGTTCTCCAGGGATTTAAAGGCTGCCTGGCTGTCTGAGAAGATATTTATGCCCATCGTCGTAATGACATCATATCTTAGCCATTGCAAGGATCACTACTTGATACACACTGTAGCGGTCGGGTAACCTCTTCGATATGACCAGTTCTAGATCGTTAGAGTACACCCCAAAGCCCACCTGGTCGTTTAGTTAAGTTTTATAGAAGTCTATGTAACTTCTGTTACCAGGGATATCGAAGTTCCAATCGGTTCTATCAGGAATAGTGGTACAGTAATTTTTATCAACAAAAGTGTGTTCGTGTACTCAAAAATTTATGCAAATTTGCACAAATTATTACTGGAAGTCGTTCGCATACTTTATTTGCCAGCAGAAGAGAGCGGGAGAGTGCGTGAGAGCAAGCTAAATTTTGAGAGTTTGGTAATTGGGAACTTGCAAATTTCTACTGATGGTTTTTTTTTCAATAGCAATTTGTAGCATTGAACAGCTGTTTTGCCATGCCATATAAAACCTCTCTCCAAAGAAGTGTCGCACTGTGGCACGCAATTCGGACACGGCTATAAAAAGGAGGCCCCTATCACTGAGCTTAAACTTGAATCGGACTGCACTCATTGATAAGTGAGAAGTTTGCCCCTGTTCCTTAGTGGAATGTTCATGGGCAAAATTTGCTCTTTTTGCAGCATTGAACAGCTGTTTTAGGAAAATACCATCTGTTTAATTCAAATAAATAGGAAAAGGGAGTAAAGGCCATTCTTATTCTCCTGCTAATTTCCGCTGGAAAAGAACGCGAAGACTTTTTAATGCGTGCCGTAACTAGCCCTTGCTCATCCAGAGGAGGAAATAGGATTTTCGCCGTCCTACCGATCGTTTCACTGTTCTACATGCGCATTCGTCGCCCACTCCCTTAACTCGGACTCCGTCGACCCGAAAGGCTTCGGATTAACCAAGTTTATTGACGGCAGTCCTCTGGCTTTCACCGCCAAATCGTCTGCCCTTTCATGCCCAAAATGTCTTAAATTTCGGCTGACTAAAAATCCACAGCCAAACTGAAGACTGTGTTATTTGAAGGGAAAATGCCTTTGCTACTCATTTGTATTTGTTTAAAGTGTAAAGGTAAGCCAAATGCAGATTCGCAAATCATGATCATTTAAAGGTTGCTTTAAATTGCTTCGTTTTTATAGCCACCGTTGCAGCATGAGGTTATGCTAATCCAATCAGAGAGGGAAGAATACTAATCCAAAAGCACTTGAGGCCAAATTTTCAAATTCTTCCACAAACATTCCATTAAATAAATGTGGGAAAACTTTATCTATAAGTGTTGTCTCGTTCTAGTTTTAGTTTCAATAAAATCATTTTTGTTGTTGTTATTATTAAAGCTAAATTAGGCCAAACAAATGTCATAGTGTTATCATGAAGCTCTCATTTATTCCAAATTTAACTTAATATTGCAAAAAAATATTAGTCTCCAAGCCCTTTCGAAAAACAATGATTTGACGGAGAACGTTTGTCATCTTATTAGAATTGGTTTAATGTCCTTAAATAATTCTTTTTATGACACTTTTTATGTGTAATAATTCATACATTTTTTGGCAATATCAAATTCAAACTTTCGAAACACAAACTTTTGTTTGGAAAACCCAAAATATCCAAAAAGAGTTTTTTTGTTAGCAAACGGGTTGAGAAAACATGTTTCCTTGTGGCTAGTTAACTTTTTTTGGCTTTTTTTGGCTTCTACCAAAAAATTGTCAGCTGCTTTAATGCTAAGTAGCTAAAATAAAACAAACAAACACACAGACACACTTACATGTTAGAACCACAGCCATTTTGCCCGTATAGACCAGAAGCAGAATTGAGCCATAGAGATAGACGTAGTTACCCAATACTGTGTTGGCCTTATTGCCAACGCCGATGTACAAATAGCCAAATATAACGCCAATCGCCAAATGTGAAGACAAGCGAGCCAGCAGCAGAAACTGTATGCGAAAAAAGAGATATATAAAAGGAAAGAAATATAGAATTTTAAATTAAAAAGCTCACAAACAAAGATATATACAAAACAAATAGAAGTGATTTGATTAAATCTATAATCAACAGTTACAATGAACTAGTTTTTAGACACTGAAAAAAAATTTCCATACAACATTAAATGTAGATGTGAACAATCTTCACAAAACTTTCAAACTCAATTAATCAAAAATGCATATATAATTAAGAATTATCGTTTAATACTCTACTGTTACACAGTGGGATAAAATAAAAAAAAAATATTAAAAATATGCCGTGTGAGGACGGGTAGAGACAGGATGCACTTATAAGGTGAGGTCATGCGAACAGCTGAGTACAATTTTTTTTATTTTTGTTTTGATTTTGTTGTAAATCTAAATGTCAAAGGCTTGATAACACATCTGTGATATTTTTTAAAAAGTTTTCTGTTTTATCCGATATTCCACACATAAGCAAGAAAACAGTGTTATAATGATGAAAATACAAAAAAAAAACACTTAAAGAAAGAAGATAAGTTGTAAAGCAAAGTTTATTTCTATTGGGTTGCCCAAAAAGTAATTGCGGATTTTTTAAAAGAAAGTAAATGCATTTTTAATTAATCTTAGAATGAACTTTAATCAAATATACTTTTTTTACACTTTTTTTCTAAAGCAAGCTAAAAGTAACAGCTGATAACTGACAGAAGAAAGAATGCAATTACAGAGTCACAAGCTGTGAAAAAATTTGTCAACGCCGACTTTATGAAAAATCCGCAATTACTTTTTGGGCAACCCAATAAAACTCCTTTGACAATTTAATTTACGGCATTTGCCACTCAAGGTACTTTCGTTGGGGGTAGATTTTTGTTGTTGTGCTAATGACGCTACCTCTTAATTGTACCATGGGGTAGAGATATCTCTTTAGAAAATTTCAAGGCGACGTTTGGCAGGTCCCTAAATTTGGTCACCTCGGTGGCTACCAAATCTTCATTTGTGATCCGATTTTCAAATTTTTTCTTTTGCTGGATAGTTGTGTCAAAGATTTCTACAAAAAATTCTGCTTGAGGCCTACAATATCTCCACCGGTTTTGGGGATATTCGTTTTTTTGCAATTTTGACAAAAAAAAAAATTGTTCTAAGAAAACAACTTAAAAGGCTTTAAGTTCGGCCAGGCTGAACTTTGGATACCCACCACCTCGGGTATATATGTAAACCACATTTCGTCGAAATTCTGTGAAAAATGTATACCTTTTGCACCATAACAGCTATATCGAAATATGTTCCGATTTGAGCAAAATACTAATAAGTACAAGTCATTGTTCAATTGTGTATAACAAAATATTGATCTTTTTAGTAGCTGTATCTAAAAATAAACCGATTTGTACCATTTACGACACGGATGTCGAAAAGACATAAGTAACTGTGTCAAATTTTAGTGAAATCGGATTATAAATGCGTCTTTTATGGGGCTAAGACTTGAAATCGAGATATCAGTCTATATGGCCGCCATATAAAATCTGGACCGATTTGGGCCAAGTTGCAGACAAATTTCGAAGAGCCTAACACAGTCCCAAATTTTGGCGAAATCGCACGATAAATGCGGCTTTTATGGCCCCAAAACCTTAAATCGAGAGATCGGTCTATATGGCAGCTATATCCAAATCTGAACCGATCTAAGCCAAATTGAAGGAGAATATCGAAGGGCCCAACACAACTGACTGTCCCAAATTTCGGCGACATTGGACAATAAATACGCCTTTTATGGGCGCAAGACCTAAAATCGAGAGATCCGTCCTAACACAACTACAGCTATGGCAGCTATATCCAAATCTGGACCGATCTGGGCCAAATTGAAATTTCGAAGACAACTCACTGTCCCAAATTTCAGCAAAATCGGATACCAAATGTGGCTTTTATGGACCTCAGACCTTAAATCGCCGGATCGGTCTATATGGGGGCTAAATCAAGATATAGTCCGATATAGCCCAACTTCGAACAAAACCTGCTTATTGAAAAAAAAAAAAAACATTCTGTGCAAAGTTTCAGCTGAATATCTCTATTTTTTAAGACTGTATCGGAGGCCACCATAGCGCAGAGGTTAGCATGTCCGCCTATGACGTTGTACGCCCGGGTTCGAATCCTGGCGAGACCATCAGAAAAAATTTTCAGCGGTGCTTTTCCCCTCCTAATGCTGGTAACATTTGTGAGGTACTATGCCATGTAAAACTTCTCTCGCACTGCGGCACGAATTTAGGACTCGGCTATAAAAAGGATGCCCCTTATCATTGAGCTTAAACTTGAATCGGACTGCACTCAGTCCGAAGTTCGCTCCTATTCCTTAGTGGAATGTTCATAATTTGTATTTGTTTGTATCGTGATTTCAATAGACAGACGGACATGGCTAGATTGTCTTAGATTTTTACGCTGATTAAGAATATATATACTTTATAGGTTCGGAAATGGATATTTCGATGTGTTGCAAGCGGAATGACAAAATGAGTATATCCCCATCCTTCGTTGGTGGGTATAAAAACGAATAGAGGTATGTTAGTAATTCTTTTTGAATATTGCAGAAAAAAGTGTCATTAAAAACTAAAAATAAATTCTGGTCGAATTTTTTTACGAAAATCCCCAAAATACCCTTTTTGGGCAAAGATCGTCTCGAATTTTTTAGTAAATTTGCTGTGGCGGCTACAAATATTGTTAGGTGCAAAGATTTTTTTTGCATGGGCTTAGGGGACATTTTGAGTAAAAAAAAAAACAAGCGCTCAATTGGGGGATCTGGACTTTGGAATTTTTGAACTCGAGTGGTTTTTTTCCAATTTTTTAATAAAAATATTTTGAAGTACATATGGCAACCATTTAAGCTGACATATCTTGTTCAAATTTCACTAAAAACTAAGAATTGCCAGCCTCAACAAATTTTTGAAATGCCGAGGTGACCAACTTTAGGGGCCAGACAAAAGGCGCCCGGACAACCTAGGGCCTTGAAAATTTGCACACGATCTATATAATGCCTTAGCTCTAACCATTCTAAATTTCAAAGTGATATATCTACCCGTTCTCACACGGCATATTTTTTACAAGTTTCTCTTCCATTTTCTCCCACTGTGTGTTAACGTCTTTTAGAATATGAAATATGGGCAAAGTGGCAATAAATGAATAATAAAAAATAGAATATTTAAAGCATGTTTTTTTCGTGAGGTCATTTATATACTTCCGTATAATAAGAAAGTTTGACTTGCCATTCAGATTAATCATTTGGACTTTAATTTAAATGTAAATGACCCTATTTTTCCAAAGCATTTTAATTCTCTCTTTGATTGATTCTTGTAGTGGATATGGTGGACATAGATGAGCAACATGTGTTTTTTTGGTAGATTGTGTGCCGTGTATAAAAAATAGTTAGTCAGCAGGAGCAGAGGGGTTACCAGCTGGAATATTTTAAACCAAATGCGACATGTTGACAAGGCAAACGGATTAGTTTGATTGTATAATCTCAACTAAAAGGCCCAGTGCTAAAGAAGTGAGGAAGTGTCTGGATTTCCTAGTAAGCCAGAGGCAGAATGAGGGAGACTTCTATTTTTGCAAATGTCACCAAAGCCATGACTTAAATTTAGTCTTCTAGCTTGGTATGGTATCTCCTAAAATCAGTCTCTTGAAACGGGTTCCTATTCATCTGCTCTACAAATACCGAGTTATCTCTACGGGCCGATACCCAGAACGGATGATAGCTGGACTGGAATACTTTCTCAGCGAGTTATTCCCCAGACGGATAATGAAACCGAACAGAATAAGATGAGTATCAAGCAAAAATATCGTTTGCAGTAGAGTACGAATCTTAAACAAAATTGGATTTATGTGTCTGGAGCCTAAACAGGGTTGAGTCATGGGGGCGCATCACTCTCAAGCCTCTGTATAAGGCACGAGGGAGGCTTCAAACCCATTTGTTCGGACATTTCAAACGTTTAGAACAATCGATTATTGCTATGTTTTATTTTAGTACTGGAACTCAAGCCGGGAAGGACAAAAAATGTGCAAAAAATACATCCAGTGTAAGTCAGTTTGTTTTACATTAGATGATAGTACTGTTGATCACTCTGTCAAAACCATATGAAGAAAAAGCGAAAGTACGAGGGCTGCTTTATAAGTTTATGGCCTAAGCAACACTAAGGTCGCCTGTTTCTTGGGCAAAACTGCTCATATAGCGACTACTCCGCTTGAACAACGCAGGAAGTCAGTTCTGAGTGGTATCTCACAATTTGATTGTCTGAAGTCTTGGGTGAAATTCGAAAAATGAACAAGAGAAGACAAATCATTTTTCATCATAAATGCGATCTCTCACACCCGCGCCTTTTTGACAGACCAAAACGTTGAATTGATGGGTCATCCACCGTACAGCTGACGTGGCAGCCAATGATTTATTTTTATTTCCGCGCTTTAAGTGATATACGACAATAAAGCTGGAGGAAACATTGAAAAAAATCAATTCTGATACTAAAAATTTCCATTTCTATTATTAGGCCAGAAATTTATATAGCAGCCTTCATATTTGTAAAATTTGCTGGCATAAAATATTTGTGCACTTAATTGTATAAATAATTGGTATAAATTTTATTCTTCCATTCACAATAGAGTAATCCTGCAGGTGGCCACACTTAATTCTGAAAAACATATCATGGCGATCCTAAAAACAGATGTTCTACATAAGCCTGCACTGGTTATTTATCCAGAACTTCGTTGTACTGGAAATTTGGTTTGCTCGTTAATTTTTTACCGCAATTTAGAAGATATGACAACATTAACCAGCATTCAGCAGTGTTCGCGTACTCAAAATTTGCACAAACTTCTAGGGAAATCTCTTGTCTTCCAGTTAGAGAGAGGGTGAGAGTGAGCGATTCAACGGGAATATTTCAGACTCAAACTCAACAAACTGTGAAAATTTCAAGAAAATCAGTTCGGCCGTTTTTCAAGTCTAAACAAACAAACAGACAGACAGACAAACTAACAAACAAACAAAGCGCAACACTTTCATTTTTATACCCTCCACCATAGGATGGGGGTATACTAATTTCGTCATTCCGTTTGTACCACCTCGAAATAAGCGTCTAAGACCCCATAAAGTATTTATATTCTTGATCGTCATGACATTCTAAGTCGATCTAGCCATGTCCGTCCGTCTGTCGAAAGCACGCTAACTTTCGAAGGAGTAAAGCTAGGCGCTTGAAATTTTGCACAAATACTTCTATTAGTGTAGATCGGTTAGGATTGTAAATGGGCCAAATCGGTGCATGTTTTTATATAGCTGTCATATAAACCGATCTTGGGTCTTGACTTTTTGAGCTTCTGGAGGGCGCAATTCTTATCCGATTTGGCTGAAATTTTGCATGTGGTGTTTTGGTATCACATCCGACAACTGTACCAGGTATGGTCTACATCGGTTCATAACCTGATATTGCTGCTATATAAGCCTACCTTGGGTCTTGACTTCGAGAGCTTCTAAAGGGCGCAATTCTTATCCGATTTGGCTGATTGTAAAATGTAAAATGATATAGCTGCCATATAACCCGATTTTGGGTCTTGACTCCTTTAGCTTCTAGAGTGCGCAATTCTTATCCGATTTGGCTGAAATTTTGCAAGTGGTGTTTTGGTATCACATCCGACAACTGTGCCAAGTATAGTCTAAATCAGTCCTTAACCTGATATAGCCGCCATATAAACCGATCTTCCGAATAAACTTCTTGAGCCTCTAGAGGGCACAATTCCTATATTTTTGACTTCCAACAATTGTGTTAAGTATACATATAAACCGATCTCCCGATTAGACTTCTTGGGTTTCTAGAGGCTGCAATTCTTATTGTTGAAATTTTGCATATGTCTTTTTGGTATAACTTCCAACAACTATGTTAGGTATGGTCTTAATCGGTATATAACCTGATGTAGCTGCCATATAAGCCAATCTCCCAGTGTGACTTTTTGAGTCTCTGGAGGGCGCAATTATTACTCGATTTGCCTGAAATTTTGAGGTAGTGTTTTCCTATGACTGGCGTTTTTCTATTCGAAAAAGTCATTCAAAGAACTTGGCAAATGTGATCCATGGTGAAAGTTATATAAGATTCGGCCCGGCTGAACTTAGCACGCTTTCACTTGTTATATTTATCTCGACTCAACCAAAAATTTTTATTTTGTGAGGTTTCGCATTGCTTTCACACTCGGCTTTGAGTTTAAACTTGAATCGGACCGCCCTCACTGATATGTGAGAAGTTTGACCCTGTTCCTTAATGCAATGCTCATGGGTAGATTTGCAATTTTGCTTCTAGACAAGGTCTAGTTACAGCAATACATTGTTGTTTATTAGACTTTTGTGCAACTTTGTTCTCAGCTATTCACTCAAGAATCAAACATTTCACAATTTCGTTTGATAGTTAGTACTTTTCGGTTGTCACTTGGCATTGATTTATGTAGAGAAAAATGTCATGCATGAAGTTGCAACATACGACTCGGCATTCGTGTACAACACACAAAAACTGCAGTGGTAAGTTTAACCACAAGCGCTTTGGGGGCCATAAAGTGTGTGAAGGTTAATTCTAATAACAATAACAAACAAATGGTCGCTCGCTCGATCATTTGCCCAATCGCTTGGTCAGATAGACAAAGTTGCTCAAAGAATCGCAGCGATAAGTGCTAGAAGCTTATGTACACACATGTAGTACCAAGCCACTGTGATTGGGTACTCAATTTAGCACGTCCATTATCGATTGATGCATGCTTGAATGGTTGAGTGGTGGATAGAAGGATGGTTGGATAAATGGTTAATTGATCAATTTATGGTTAACTTTGGTGTGTCAGTAGAATTTCCCAATTTTATATGTTGGCAAGCGTTGAGGTTTGAATAAAACCAACAAATCCAAAGAACATTCTGTGGCGGAGAAGAGTTTTTATTTGCCACTTAAATTTTATTAAAAGTCAAACTTTAGGTCAAACTGAATGAATGAATATAAGGAAGTTGTTTTTGCTTAATAACAGCTTAAGATGAAAACATTCTCAAATTTCTTCTGACAACTCAATGTTTATTATATTTTTTTATTTTGTTTATTTCAAGAATGTCATATAACAAAGCTTTTAATTTTTCGATGCCACGTTTTGAATAACAAATTTTGTTTTTAATGCCATTCGGATCATTTATTGCCTCTAACAGCCTTACACAGCTATTGATTATCGTTTATAGCTCAGATTTTCAGTTATAACTCTCTTGAAGTAAGCGATCACTGTGTGTTTTTAAAATTCAGTAAATCAAAATGCATTTAGAATCTCAAACAGTTCAATAAAACTTTAAATGCGGTTACATTTCCAAACCACACATTTTTCAATCATTTAAAAGTCATCGTAAAAACTAGAAATGTTTTTATGACCACAACAACACCTAACATTGCCTTAAAAAATAAATCGTATCTTGAATAATTATGGAAAAATTTTAGAAAACGAAAGCATGCAAGTGTTCTTTATGATGCATTTGCAAAACAAAAACATACAACACGCATAAAACAAGCTTAGATAAGGCATCGCTAACTTGACGTGCACCAAGACGACAGGAAAAAAATATGGAGTCTAAGTTAAAAAAATCAAATCATAATTTATAACAACTCTGCCCAGACTTCCGGAAACAAATAAAAAAATATGTCAATATGGTAATTAAACTTAAAGAAAATAAAAATTTTAATTATTTTATAAAAATTTCTAGAATAATAGAAAACCAAGGCTCAACAAAATTTCAATGAAAGTTAAATGTGGATAATTTTTTTTTAAGAAAACTAATATTCAGCAGTAATTTTACAAAAAATTGGTTTTAATAAAATTTTCAAATAAAATTCAAGTTTTTATGAATTTTTTTTTATAAAAACTAAAAAACGCATGAATCCGCTGTACGAAAAGAGATTTGGAAACAACCCATATATCGTGGAATCAAGCCAAGTCTTTGGCCAACGATAGAGCTCGATGGAGAGAGCTTGTTGATGCCCTAAGTTCACACTGAACAGTTTGCTAGTGGTCATATTTTATTGTAATACATTTAACACATTCGAATTGTAAATAAAGGACATATATGTATAAAATATTCTAGAAATTTTTAGAGAAAATCGACAAAACATAAAACATTAATTTAAAAAAAAAAAAAATTGTGAAATTTGCATCAAAAATTAAATTTTGACAAAATTAAAAAAAAAAATTAATTTTTAACCCAAAAAAATTGTTATCAAAATTACCTTTTTTGCCTTATTTCACCACATGATCATTTCACTATAGAATGACCATGTTGTACATCATCTTGTAATAACCGAAGGGGCAGCAGACTCTCCCCTTATCTTAATTTTCAAAAATTCCATATCTCAAAGATGGGTGCACCGTTTAAGCAAAATTTCGTTTGAAATCTTATGGTAACTCAAAAACACGAATTTGTTAAAAACAATTTAGTGTCAAGCAACCAGGAGGAACGACCCACCCCAGAACTCATCCAAAAGGACATGTTTTGAAATAGGACATGTTTGTCCCAAATTTCGGCGAAATCGGACAATAAATGCGGCCCAAACCCTTAAATCGAGAGATCGGTCTATATGGCAGCTATATCCAAATCAAGACCGATCTGGGCCAAATTTAAGAAGGATGTCGAAGGGCCTAACACAGCTCACAGTCCCAAATTGCGTCACCATCGGATAATAAATTTTAAATTTATACGAACATTCTATTTTTTTTTTTTTTTGGACAAGTTCAAAAATTGTTATTACATCGTATATGGTAATAAAAGTTTTACAAAAACAAATGAAAATTTTACGGTAGTAGATTTTTTATTGCTAAAAATCGTAGCCTCAACTAGCGTTTCAAAACAAGACAATTCCACATTACATGGTTAGGCCAAGCATGTAATGAGGTTTACAACCAGCAAAACCCCCTTGACAAGCACTCATAACCCATGACCTACTAGTGTGTGTATTAAATGTGGGACTTAGGACTTAATGCTACCGCAAATAAGCATTAGATAACATTTTTAATGACTCCAAATAAAAGCGAAACAATTAAAACGACATACGAAAAAGGCTTAGATGAACTTATTATAATTGGTTTCATAACAAAAAAAAAAAAAAACCAAAAGCTAATTAAAATTATGAAAGATGACGAGAAAAAATAATAATAATAATAAAAATTTAAATATGTACTTACGCTATTACGCCTCGAACATAGAAAAATGCGATTTAACAGCAGCAGATATTGCATCAAAAACGAGGCTTTACTAAATTTTTCTGTGTCGAAAGTTAAGTCATCTTTGCTTAGCTGTTGGCCACTATCAACATCATCATCATCATCCACATCCACATCATGATCAGCGACATGACCATGAGTCATATCCACACTTGTGTCCACTGGTGTGTTGCTCTTAAGGGCCTTCAATTCCTCTAAGGCCAACTCATCCATGGCAGGTTTTGCATAATCGAGACTTGGAAATGTGGACTTCTGTGCACTGACTACTTCGGTATTAAAGGTTTTCGACAACTTTCTGCCATTCGTGGTGGCTGTGAGATGACAATTTGCCAAGTCAACATTTTCAACTAAAAGTTAAAAAAAAAGAAATAAAAAAATATATTTAGCAAATAGTATTGCGAATGAAATCACTTTTAAAATCTAAAAAAAAAAAACTAAATATAAAAATTTTCGTATTTTAAAGTTCATATTTTAGGAGGGTTTGGCTGGCTTCGTAAATGGTTTCTAGGTAATAATCTTAATAAAAAATGTGATAAATCATGCCGCCAGTTTTTGGCAATGTTTGTGTACGTATATTTTTTGCTGATAAAAATTAAAATTTTAAGAATAATGTTTTTTTGTTGTATACCCTGGGCCATCTAACCCTTGACATAGTTTAATTCATTGTGGAGAATTACAAAAATTTAATGATTACCCAAATGCCTGCATTCCAAGGAAAGAAGTCATTAGCCTTAGGTTTCAAATTTTATGATGGATTTAAAAATGTTGAAATATGACCTCCATAAGTAGTTTTGACAAATAAAGAAAAAAAAACTCTTATCGTAATAAATTTAAAAGTAAGACAAAATGACATCAATATTAGAAAGTCTGCGGATTGTAAAGAATTTACCAAACTTAATGTTGCCTTAAAATAGGTTTATTTGATAGTTCTCTAAAGGAAATCTCTTACATAAACAAATTCAAATCTACCTTACCATTCGTGGACTAACAATTCTGGGATTTAAACATCTCAAGGGTACGGAGAATGGGAGACACAGAGCCTGTATTCTTACAAAGGGTAGGCTAAGTGTTTTTCTTCTTTCGTCGTTAAGCACTGAAGATTTAGTAGTAGCCAGCCTTGAAATAAATAAGTCTCACTACTGGCTGGCTTCCCTATATATGGCACAGGATTCAGAGATGCAGCCTTCAAACCTTTAGTCGCTGGTTGAAGCTGCTTCTGTAGGGAAGGAAAGCCTCATTGTAGTAAGTGATGCTAATGCTCATCACCAGATATGAGGAAGTTCGAAGGTCAACGAAAGGGGTGAGCTGCTTATTGAATGTTTTATAAGTGGCGATTTGTAATAAAGAGGATAAACCGACCTTTATTACCAGGAACAGACAGGAGGTACTAGAAATTACCTTTGTTTCGGAAAATATAAGTGGAAGAATATGCAACTGGGAAGTGTTGGATGAATTCAGCTTCTCTGATCATCGTTATATTAGTTTTAGCTTTGGGGAAAATACTGAAGTAGTGGTCCCTCGGCTAAACAGAAGAAAGGCGGATTGGGATAAATTTCGGCACAAATTCTGCGCCACTATCCCTTCTAGACTAGAAAAGGAAGTGGATAGACATAGTGGTCAAGCGAATCACGAAGGCCCTGAATGACTCGCTTGTGTCAGCATGTCCTAGTGCCAAGTCAAGGGGCAAACAGCGACCGCCATGGTGGACCCCAGAGCTGGTTGGTCTAATGAAGGATTGCAGAAAACTCTTCAAGAGAGCAAAAGTCACAAGAGCACCACACGATTGGGACATTTATAAGGCTGAGCTAAGAAATTATAAGGGCGAGCTTAGAAAGGCTCAGAACAAATCCTGGGTGGAATTCTCCAGCTCCGTGGAGGGTACATCTGAGGCCTCTAGACTAAGGAAGATTCTGTCCTCGAGACCTATTACGGTGGGTTATATCCAGAAGTCAGAGAATGTATGGACAATGTCTAGTGAGTAAACACTAGAACTACTCGTTGATACACATTTCCCGGGAAATTCTTCAATGGATAACGAGGCGCCAGAAGAGGTTGTCACTGATATGCATTCGTCGGAGGCTTTTAGGGAAATTGTGTCGGAGCCGAAAATCCTTTGGGCAATAAGAAGTTTCGACTCCTTGAGCCCTGATGACGTATCACCGATTGAATTACAAGCTGTGTTTGATAGACTGGTTCCCTGGCTTAGGGAGATATACTCTACTTGTATCAGAATGTCATATATACCTATGGGATGGAGGGACACGAAGGTAATTTTCATTCCGAAAGCGGGAAAAGCCTACCAAGCGAAGGCGAAAGATTTTCGTCCTATTAGTCTGTCATCCTTTATGCTAAAGACTCTGAGAGGTTGAAAGAAACATATCTTAGGGCAAAGATCCCTGGAGATCGCCTGTCGCGGCAGCAGCATGTATATAGGAAAGGCAAATCCACTGAAACAGCTCTTCACAACCTAGTCGGCTACATAGAGGGTTCTCTCGTTGTCAAGGAATATACAATGGTAGCATTTCTTGACATTGAAGGTGCTTTCAATAATGTAAAACCGACGTCAATCATGAAGGAGTTGGAGTTTCTAGGCATCAACTCTACCTTATGAAAGTTTATTAACAACTTACTTACTAAAAGATGCATTGCGGCAGTTTGGGATCTGTGGGTCTTAAAAGATGGGTCAGCAGAAGAACTCCTCAAGGAGGTGTACTGTCTCCTCTACTTGGAATATAGCCATTAACAATATATTATTGTCTCTGGAAGAAAAAAGCGTGAAAGTGGCAGCGTATGCTTTTTTTTCTCACACCTAATAACATTATGTTATGAACCATTAACATCTTACCTTGGGTAATACCCATTTTTAAATATTTACTAATGTAGTATAAAACAGCTGTCTAAACAAATTTCAGCTTAAACAAAACAGAAAAGAAAATGAAAAACCGTCATTTGCAAAAAGAAAGTCAACATACAAAGACATTGCAGGCCATTCACATATGCTATGAACCAACACAGAGAGACAAACAAAGTTCGGCCGTAACGAACTTTATCTACCCAACAGCATGTAACCTCATGGTAAACTACTATTAGAGACGCTCAATGAGGTTATTATACTGCTTAGCAGCTGTCGATGGGTTATCAATTAAAGGCCGGTACGCAGCTCTAACGAAATTTTCTTTGCCATTAGAAATGCATTTACATATGCTAAGTTTTGAGCTTTTTGTTGCAGGGTGACATTCCAAGAAAATTAGTGCTTTGATAATATTTTGAATGTAATGGATTTATTTCTGCATAAAAACGTTTAATTTTCATAAATGTCCACTTTTTAAGACAAAAAGTGTGATAGATTGATTAAACAAAATGGTTTTTTGTCACCATGCTGCCCAAAATTTTACCCTAGCTGAGTACCAGCCTTTAGAATGGATAGCGGCAGCAGGTAAGGCTTAGTATGCACCTCAAGCGAAATTTTGGTAGCAAACATATTGTAACAAAAAAAATATGCATTCGTTTGGGCAATCTGCCCCACTTTTTATACCCACCACCGAAGGATGGGGGTATATTCATTTTATCATTCCGTTTGCAACACATCGAAATATCCATTCCGACCCTATAAAGTATATCTATTCTTGATCAGCGTAAACATCTAAGATGATCTAGCCATATAGACCGATTAAGGTTTTGGGCCCATAGAAGTCGCATTTCTTGTCCGATTTCGTTGAAATTTGGGACAGTGAGTTGTGTTAAGCTCTTCGATATTTTTCTGCAACTTGGCCCAAATCGGTCCAGATTTGGATACAGCTAACTTATATAACTTATGTTAGGCTTTACGACATCCGTGTCGTATGTGGTTCAGATCGGCTTATTTTTAGATATGGCTACTAAAAAGACCAATATTTTGTTATACACAATTGAACAATGACTTGTACTTATTAGTAATTGGTCTTAATCGAAACATATTTCGATATAGCTGCTATGGGGCATAAGGTATGCTTTTTTCACCGGATTTTGACGAAAGGTGGTTTACATATATACCCGAGGTGGTGGGTATCCAAAGTTCGGCCCGGCCGAAATTAACGCCTGTTTACTTGGTTTTGAAGATGTTGCGTACGATTTGAAAAAAGAAACAGGTACATCCCTCTTTCGTAGATAGCGGATGTAAAATAGCAAAAAATTAAATTTATGAGGCACTATGTGATTCAGGCCAGATAATTCCAAGATGATTACGGATGACATGGCTAACATTCATTACACTTTACATAGAAAAGCTATTGTTTTGTTAAAGTAATTTTTGTTTTAATTTCGTGGTGTTGGTGTTGGCCAATTTGTTTTCATTTGTGCCGGCGAAAGCCAAAAGAAAAAACAACAAAAAATATGTTGTTGAAGTCTTGGCGTGGTACCCACCTTGCATTTTGGTTATGAGTCGTGTAACACGATTTAGTTGATTTAAATCACTATCTTCGTAGTATTTCTTGTTGGCCGCATTGATGAGTTTATCCAAGTCACGTTCGTGTTCGCCAACAGCAACTTCCAGCACTGCAAAAAAAAAAAAAATAAACATAAAAGAGAATTGGCTTTAGTTTTATATGCAAATATCAAAAAAAGCAAACTCTTTTTTTTAATAATAAGTTACTTACAAAAATCTGCTGGATTATGATAACTGGGACACAAAAGATTTTGATCGGCCAAAAATGGTATCAATTCCTTGATGGGTCCTTGGTATATGCAATGACCCTCTACCACAGTGTATAATTTGTCAAACATTTCAAATATCAGGGCAGAGGGTTGATGAATGGTACACACTATTGTATGGCCTAGAGCGGCCAATTTTTTCAATAAAGCTATGCATTGACTACAGGAAGAACTGTCCAAACCACTGGAATGAAAAAAGAAATATAAATAAAAATTTAATTGTGGATTTAAAAGACATATTGATATTAAACAGAAGCTTATCATTTTATTAAAAACAGACATTAACTAAAAGAAACTCAATATTCATAAAAAAAATTAAAAGCGTTATTATTTACGAATACATCCATTACACGAAGCAAGAATGCAAACAATAGTTTTCTTTCAATAAAGCCAAAAAATATCGAATGCTTACAATGTCATCTTGTAACATAAAGCAAACCGAAAAATCGCCTATGATATGTAAATGCATTTGTTATATCAATGAAAATGTTGTTGGAGCTGTGTACCGGCCTTAAAGGAGTTTAGTTTAAGGCGGGTACATACAAAACGCATTGATACATCCTAATCAAAATGTTCAGTTTGGTTGGTGTTACAGGGTGACATTATAAACCTTGAAGACTATTTTTGACCTCATTGAAAGAAAACTAATGCTTTGATAACATTCCGTCCTACGTAGTGAATTATTTGTTTTTTGTCATGTGTGTTTGCTAGCGTAAATTTCGCTTGAGCTGCGTAACGGCCTTTAACAGCTGATATGCGTAAAAAACATAGCTCGTACCTATGAACAATATCTGCGTATGATCTTTTGTGAATGATCGTGGTGAGTAGTTTAGTGTCGTTTGGACATATATGTTTAGCATATGCCATTTCAGGATTCAGTGAATAAGGTAAGCCAAGCGATCAGCCGACATACATTTTTTTTAATTTTTGGCAGTACTTGGCGATGGGGATGTCTCTCTTTTTAAATTCATTCTTTGTTTACGTTTTCTCCTATTTGATGACATTTTCAATCGGCAGATTTGACATCCTTAATGATATTCATGGTTTGAGCAATGTGACCTAACCTTCTATTAGTGAATCCTGACGTCATCTCATAACATATTTTATATCCATGATGCACCTAAAAATATCCATTTGTGACCCCTTAAAGTAAAGGGCTTTCCATTGTCAATTTATACAGTAAACTCAACATTTTCACCCTGGTAAAGTAGTACACGAACGATCGACGTCTGGAAATCGGAAATCATAAAAATTTAAAACCGAAATTGGGAGTCGGTGACCGCTACATGTGATTCACGAATCGACACTTCATCCATAAAAAATATCTGTTTGGTGCAGTTTACATGCCGGTGACGTCATAAGGTCCTACCTCTTCGTCGACGATACTAATCGTCACGTTACCCCACAATTCTCACTGATTTTTGGACCTACAGGACATGTGGTTTGAACAGAAGGCTATCACAAGCCTCACAGCACTCGTTACAATCGATTTATTCAAATCGCCCTGTTCGGGCCTCTAGACAATTTTCTTTGGGGCTATGCCAAGCCCTTGGTCTATACCAACAAGCCGACGAAGTTGAAAGAGCTGGGAGCCAAGATTGAACGGGAAATAGCGACCTTCTGGCTGAAATGTGTGGCCGTGTTATCGAAAATTGGGTCCAACGTATTGACAGATGCAAACGTGCCTGCGGTAGACAAAGAACGAAGTCAAGATTCATTCCTAAAGGTTTTGGTTTTTTTTAGTTATCAAGAATTAGTTGGAAACCCCTATTTATATATTGTTGATTGTCTTGACATTCTAAGTCGATCTAGCGATCGAATGAATGAGGATATTCGCTTGAAATTTTCCACACATACCTGATGTAGGTCGCTGAAGACTGCAAATTTACGAAATCGGTTTACATTTGAATATAGGTTATAGTCATTTGTTATGACTTCCATATTCATCCACGTTGTCTAAAACTGTCTATAACCGGATATAGCTCCCTGGAAACTTCAAAATTTTCCTGATTTGGCAGAAATTTGGTACCTTATGTGCATATATAACCTTTAAATAAATTCATTTGCGTAAATCATAATGATGGATTTCCAAAATTCGACCAAACATAGACCGTTTTTACTTGTTCACGTCCATTTTGTCCAAATTAGGTTTGCAAAGAAAATTTTATCTCTGTTCCTCTCCACATGAAGACCGAACAAATCTCTATTTTATTTAGCAATAAATTATAAAATAATTTTAAATACGTCTTCATTTGTAAAAGTTGAAATGAAAAACTAAAAAATAGTCTGTAAAAGCAAATAAAGCATTTTCAATACGTGACTGAATCATTTAGCTACTATAATATCCGACAATTGTTGAGGCAAACTTGTTACAAAAAAAAAGAGTGAAGCGTATTATTATCACACTACAAAATAAAACACGAGAACGGTTTTATGAGTCTTAAACAGGATATTGTATTAAATAAAACATCAACACAGTTAATATACTTAGAAAAATGTCTTTCCTTAATAGACAGTTGATTCATAGCATGTGATCCTATTAAGGGTTTGCACAAGGCAACTTGAGTAGCTTGTGTGAATATGTAAAATTTGTGAATATGTGCAATATATTTAATCTGAAGTGAAAAAATTGATTTGTTAAAAACTGCTTTAAAGATGTTAAAATAGCCCTGTTTTTAGCACCATACAGTGCAGTGCAACACAATTGCATGAACATGACATTAAACCAGTACGAAGAAGTTCTAGGTAGGTATCCAATGCACACTTAAGGTGCTATTGCAAGATATTTATTCTCATATGTTTTCTCAAATGTGGAAACTCTGAAAGTAATACATATGTATTGTGTGCTACGTACGAAAAATTCTATATGAAAAATGAATTTTGCAATAATTTGTAATTCTTTCGATTACAGCGAGCTCTTATTTCATCAAAAAAACATGTCTATAAAAAAGAACAGTATATTTGAGAAAAAATTACGATTAGAGCGCGCCCTATTCGCACTTAAAGTACATAAGGAAACTCATGTGGATACAGATAGCGACAGCACATATGTAAAGCACATGTCGTGTAATAGCACCTTTATGAAGTACATCGTCTCCAAGATTGCCATGGTACATTTTCCACAACTCTGTGTGACCCACATAAGAAGTACATCTATTGTGAATGACATCATACCAAAGACAAAAAGTTTTCATTTACAGTTAATGATTTTTAGAGTGTAAAATTTCTAATTGTTTTGTACATACTTAGCATCACATTGTTTTGTACATACTTTACATCAATACACAATGTTGGAGGGCATTGAGAAAACAATTCTGTAATTGATTACAAAAACGGAAATAGACGTCAGGTCTGCTACATTCGATAATGGGGTTCGTGCAATTGAATGAAATTAAAATTAGCACACGAAAGGCGCTTAAAAGTTTATGACTGTAATAAGACAGGTTATTCCAACACTATTCTAGTAATAACAAGTGTTGAAAATGTTTTTAAAATAAATGACATGCAAACATTACTCAGTACATGATACAGTCACTAGCTGAAAGAGGCAGAGGGGGAGAAAAAGAGTTCAATGATGCCTTGTTATTTGTTATTATGGTTGTATTGAAGTCGTACTTTTAAAGTCTTATAACAAACAAACTTATGAACGGAAATGTTACGAGCTTTCCGGTTGTTTTATTTTTTTTATTATAAATTTTTATATAAATTATAAAATTTTTATATTTTATATAAAAACTACTGCATAATATTTTGTTAAAGAATTGACCTTAAATTTATTAACAATCTCATAATTTGCATTTTTCTTCTACTGATTTCTATCCAGCACAGAAAGAAAGTTATAAGCAAAAGAAAGAACTAGATTAATATACCCCCATCATATGGTGGTGAGTATAAAAAGCTGGTATAAAATTGTTGTTATTCACAGTAGTGTTTTATCGTTCACACAACGGCAGAGTTGGATGTTTATTTGTATGAAACATTCACCTCTCCCTTGCACTAGTGCAACTTGATTGTTATAAGTTTTGTGGTAGTTCTAATTGCAAATTATAATTTTCGGTGTTGTAAATGATCCATAGGCAACGATTTAGTACAACGGAAATGAGTGCCGTCTGTTTCAAGTTTATTGAGCTTTAACTTGATAAGGCATCTCCATTTGTAAAGCGAAGTCCCAACGGGGTGTCGCAGTGCAACACCTCGTAGAGCAGAAGTTTTTATATGGCATAGTACCATAACCACCGGTGAACTTTTTCTATGTTCTCACCAGATTTCGATCCCACGCGTTTAGCGTCATTGCGGGTACAATAGCTGTTTTCATGTTAAATAATAGCTATTTTCATGTTAAATAATTTTGTAAATTAGACTTAATTATTGTCTACACAGCTATCAAACCAACACTGTCATATATAATAGCATATCTTGTTGTGTTGGTATCACAAATAAAATAAAAATTAAAAATAAGAGTTTGATGTTCATCCGTGTGAATCTTGCTTAAGGGTTGGTGCTCTGTTTGGCTTTTCACATGAATAATTGTGTAACTCCATACAAATGGTAGCACTATTTTCGATTTACGCGAAATTTTTTCAATATTACGTTTTTTATATAATAGATTTATACTTTTGAAAAAATTTTCGTAAATGTGTTATGTTATCATTGAGATTTTTGTAGTGTTTCAAGTCAAGTAACCGTGAAAAACATGTGTTTTCAACTGTGAAAAACCAGCCTTATAAAAAATTTTAAATGAAATATATGTTAAAAATGAAAATGCTTTTTTTAGGCTAATGTTTTAAAAGAAGCAATTAGGCACAATTCATCCTAGTGTGATATGATCCGAGAATTGAGTTAGTTAGAAAATTTCCCGTAAATATGTTTAAGTACATTAAGTTATTTTCTTGAAGTTTTTCACAATTAAAAAAGAACACCTGCTTAAACGAAAATAGCTTAAACAAACAACACTCATTAGCTTTAGTGAAAATTGGTGTTTACAAAATTTATTATTGTATGGCTGAAAGCTGTAGTTTTGACAAAAGTACTTATTGTTATTGACGATGATTATTTATGGTGTAATGAGTTGGCCAAAGACTGTGATTTCATATATTCAACATGGTAATTAGATCGGCCTCCACTTTTTAAACACACCCAACTGCACCAGAAGGAAAATAAAACATCAAAATCACTTTCTTCATTGTACTTTGCTTCAACGAATTTGTCAAGTATTGCAAAAGATAAAATGGGATAAAGCTTATTGTCACAGTTGGTGTAGGATTGTTGTTATTCACAATAGTATGTGATCATTTATAAAAGTTGGTACTCTGTCGTCTTTTCACGTAAAAAGCTGAATAACTAATTAAAAAAAAATTTAAATGAAAAATGAGTGAAAAAAATAAACGCTTTTTCTACGCATTTTCAAGGACACAAAGATTGCAGTTAAAAACACCTATTCTTAGTGTAGTATTAGTATGTCTGTCGAACGGCCATTAACAAAAATATTATTCATCTTAAGCTATATAAATTGCAAGAATTATTTGAAATATTAAACTTATTTTAATTCAAATATAGTTTATTTATATTAAACTTCTGCATTTATTTAGCAATGGTAACCATTTACCCAATAAGTTACAACTATGAACTAAAAGCACTTACCCAATTGGATAAAATTCCACCATTTTGATATATATTCAATTAATCCTTTCGTTAAATTTACTTCTTTTCTATTATAATGTAAGCCTTATTATTACCAGATACACAAACACAACACTTGTGCAACTACCATAGCAGCGGTAAGGTCCACATCACCAAAATGCCAAATAAATCAACGTATAAAAATTGAACTTTGTTCTTTTTTTCTTTGCTTCGGTTTTGAAAACTTACAATTGTGGCAGATTTCAAATGTCCACACAGTCCACTTTTTAGATCATCCCCCGCATTTGTACAATGACAGATATTTTGTTAGTTTTTCGCAATTATTCCGAAATCAGAAGAAAGTACCCTGCTTTAGAGTTTGATGTTCATTCGTATGCATCTAGTTTAAGGTATGAGATTGTTGTGAATCACAATATTGTGTTATCATTCACTATAGAGTCAAGTTATTGGATCATTCGTATGAATGATGGCCATCGAAGATCACATGATGTAACAATTTGGGGAGACTTGTTCGATTTGAAAACTTCTGGACCAGGCTCTAGCTATTTAAGTATAAATCGGGCGATACATATATATGGATGCTATATCTAAGTTAGTAGCGACTTACGTGAAAATCACAAGGGATTTCAAGAGCTTTTGAAATCGTATCGGTATCGGGAGTTATATCCTGATCTACACCCGTTTATTCTTATTTCAATAGGCTTAATCTTTAAATCCAAGAAGTCATCTGTGCCAACATTTTTAAGAAAAGAGGTGTAGACGAAAAGTTTAAGAAATAGTGTGCGTTGCCAGATCAGAGCTAAATATATATAGATATAGGGAGATAAACAAGTGTTCAGTTTAGCTGCGCCGAATATTATATACTCTACACCATGGAAAGAGTTTTTAAATTTCTTTGCACGGTACTCATTATAGGCAAAAGCTAAAGAAATAGAAAGGGAGGCCAT
Organism: Stomoxys calcitrans; assembly: GCF_963082655.1. Classification (NCBI taxonomy): domain Eukaryota; kingdom Metazoa; phylum Arthropoda; class Insecta; order Diptera; family Muscidae; genus Stomoxys; species Stomoxys calcitrans. Next base: position 11,626,018 of record NC_081554.1, on the reverse strand, counting down.
AACAAGCAATCCTCATGTATTTTTTATTTTTTGATGTACCTGCTGAAGATCTCAAACCATACATAGATGTTTAAGGTCATAATTCAGCTATATGGGACAAGAATTTAGCCCTGAGAGTGTCAAGAATTCAAATCAAGAAATCGGTTTATGTGGGAGCTAGATCTGATTATGAACCCATTGGGATCAAACTTGAATTACGAGAAGTCAACATGCAAAATTGTAGCCCAATCAGGTAAGAATTGCGTTTTCTAAGACCAAGAAGACGAATAGGAAAATCGGTTTAAAAGGGAGTTACATTTAAACATGGACCCATTTGGCCCATTTACAATCCCAAACGATCTACATCAATGAGAACTATTTGTGGAAAATGATAATCATAGACGGCTGATGGTTGACTGAAGCGGACTATGCTCCAGGCTTACGATGGGGAAATGCATTTTTCAAATTGATTTTTTTTTTTTCAATTTGACAATAGGTAAACTTTATAAAACTGTAGAAGTTTCAAGCCGAGTCCCTCGGACGACAAATGAGATTGAGTGTGATACACGAATACAAACAGATATCAATTAACGCCTACGATCCGCATCATTTCGGTGCAGATCCAGAGAGGAGTAAAGAGAAAGAGCTAACCGCCTCGCTGTAAGACCACAGTATTGCTGAAAAACAAATTGGCAAACGAAAAATAAATACAAAGTTGAAACAACAATTATAACAAAACTACGGAATTTAATCATTACCATACGCGTTTGGAGTACGCATGACAATTGGAAAAGCAAGTTTTCTGCATGAGTCTCAAAGCGATGAATTTGATTGACACCAATGTTAGAACCGGTCGAAGTTAACTATATATTTAATTGTTTTCTAATAATTTTTCCCCTGTTATAGACATTTATTCAATAATTTATAATTCCCTTAAAAGTAATCACACACATGATATTAAGTACTTGCTCGAAATCGAAAGCAAACGGGTTAGACAAGTTCGTAAAACTTGTAATGAATATGAAATCTAATAAAATCCTTTTAAAGTTCAATACAAACCAAACAAAAATGGCACAATACAACCTTTGTTGTAACCAACGCAAGCAACAATTAAACTTGGAACTCTTCAATACATCATGGAAATTAAACGCCATTTAAATTTTATCACAAAAAAATTGAGAAATATTAAATGCTGTGTAATTAACAGATATTTAAAAATGATCAATTACATTACAACAAAGCTAGATTAATATGAAAGTTGGTTTTGTTGTCTCAAATCATTAAACTAATGCATATTCAATAGTTTCAATATGGGACATTAATCTACACATTAAATTTTATTGTTCGACCGAACTGTAATTGTGTAATTGTTATTGACAGCAATATTATTACATAACATTATTAGAGTTTACCCAAGTTTATGCTTCATAAGGTTAATGTTATAATCTTTAAGATATTTGCTCTATTATTTATGGCAAGTAATTAATCTTAGATTACTGCGGTCCTCTAACTGTTATATGATCGTGCAGCTTGAGTTCTTATGAATAAAACGATTTTGTAATAACTTTTTTTTTACCTTTCACCATAAGTGGGGGGTATACTAACTTCCCCATTCCGCTAATAATAACTTGAAATAATGGTTTAAGAGCCTATAAATGAAGTTAAAGTTAAATGGCAAGTTATGGTTCGATTGGCTTTAACTGACAAAGTGCAGTCCAATCTTGATCGTAATTTTAAACATCCGTCAGAAGTAGTGATTTCATTTGTGCCTCGAATTCTACATAAAAATTGGCTAAAGCACTTACAGAAAAGAAAAAAAAAACGAAGTAGAACGCTCCTTCGTAATGTTGAAGATTCCCGCAAATCATTTATGGATCATGATTTGGGAATCCGCAACAGAAATGCCTGAATTCTATATAAAAACAAAGTAAGATTGCTAAAAATCAAAGATGTTTTCTTCATCGAAGTATTACGTATTACGAATCTAGAAAGTTATCAAAACACAACGCTTGCGTTGGCTAGGTCATGTTGTCAGAATGAACGAAACGAAGAAATCTTTTGAAAGCGACCATAATAGAAAACGAAAAAGGGGAAGACCAAAAGTGCGATGGAATGACCAAGTGAAAAAAGACTTCTCTGAAACTGGAGGTAAGAGTTAAAAGAAGAAGCGCAGAAGATCGAGGCGCTGGCAAAACTATTCTACGTTCGGTTAGAGGAACAAATGTTCTGTAATTTCCGAACCTACAAAGTACATATAAATACATCTCTTTGGTGCTCGCAGGGCCAAATCGAACCATATTTGAATATAGCTGCTATATAGACTGATCTGCCGATAAAGGGTCTGAAGCCAATAAAAGCTTTACTTATTACCCGATGTCGCTGAAATTTGAAACAGTGTTGCTTTAAGCCTCCCGACATTCGGCCCAAATATGGTTCAAATCGGTTAAGGGTCTGAAGCCCATAAAAGCTTTATTTATTATTCGATTTTGATGAAATTTGAAACAGCAAATTATTTTAAGCCTCCCAATATCCGACCCAAATGTGGTTCAGATCGGTCTATATTTAAATATAGCTGTCATATAGACCGATCTGCCGATAAAGGCTCTGAGCCCATAAAAGATTTATTTATTACCTGATTTCGCTGAAATTTTAAACAGAGAGTTACTTTAAGCCACCCTCAATATGGTTCAGATCGGACTATATTTAGATATAGCTGCCATATAGACCGATCTGCCGGTTAAGGATCTGAAGCCCATAAAAGCTGCATTTACCAACCGATTTCGCTGAAATTTGAAACAGCTAATTGCTTTAAGCCTCCCTATATCCGACATAAATATGGTTCAGATCGGACAATATTTAGATATAGCTACCTTTAGACCGATTTGCCGATAAAGGGTCTAAAGCCCATAAAAGCTTTATTTTTACCCGATTTCACTGAAAGTTGAAACAGTATGTTATTTTAAGCCGTCGACATCCGACTCAAATTTTGTTCAGATCGGACTATATTTAGATGTAACTTTCATATAGACCGATCTGCCGATAAAGGGTCTAAAGCCCATATAAGTTTTATTTTTCCCAATTTCGCTGAAATTTGAATCAGTGAGTTTTTAAGCCTCTCGTCCAAATATGAATCTGATCAGACTATATAGATGTCATACAGACCGATCTTCTAATTTTGGGTCTTAATCATAAAGAGGATTTAATGCCAGATATCGGTGAAACTGATACTTGTATATGAGTTCTCGGGACCTGACTTAATTATGATCGAGACCAGCCCCTATTTAGATAAGACTATGGATACAGTAGTGAAGTTATAATAAAGTCCAAAGTTCGGCGTTACCGAACGTAACACGTTTTTACTTTTTGGCCATTATTTTGTATGCTGGACTCACTTAATCGAATAGTGAACCTCTTAAAGAGTAATGCGGCGCAACGCGCTGTCCAATATATAAAGTTACATTATCATTAGATCGTTTGAAGTGCATAAAACAATGCCTTAGATTCGACAATGGAAATACGCGACAGCAGCGACTAATGAACAGTAAAACTGCGGCTATTGATGATATTTGGCAAATGTTGCCGTCTAACTTGGCGGCAACTTACACTCCGTATAATGCAAAGACCGTTGATGAGCAGTTATTCCCATACAGAGGCCGCACCCACATCACACAATACATCCATCGAAGCCTGCCAAGTACGGTATAAATATACGGTGGTTGTGCGACTCAAAATCAATTTATCCTGTCAAAGGAAATTGCCTGACCAGGCACGAGAGGTGAATCAAGGGCAGAATGTTGTACTTCAACTTTCGGAGAGATATATAACTACAGATAATTTTTTCTCATCTTTGGATTTGGCACGTACTTTAATCAGTAAGAAAATCGCATGTGTTAAAACTGGGCGTTCGAATATGACATGTGTGCCTCGGAGATGCTAAAAAAATCATACGAAGGCCTTATAGCACTATGTTCATATGTGCCCAAGAAGAACAAAGCGGTAATTTTGCTGTCGACACAACATTAAACTTGCAATGTGGACATGTTAACTGAAAAGAAGAAGTCGTTTGCTATTTTGGATTACAACGCCAAAAAATCGGGATTCAATACATTGGATCAGATGTCTGGCACATATAAATGCAAGCGCTTAACAAACCGCTGGCCATTGACCACGTTTTATAATATGGTGGACATTGCTGCATTTATTTCATACAACGAGATGAAGTCAATAAAAATAAGTGACAGACGATGGTTATTCCTACTGATGGGGACAAAACAATTGGAACTACCAAACATAGAGGAACGAGCGCTGAAAAACCGCATATCCAAGGATACGGAACGCAATAGAAGCATTTGATTTAAAGGTAAGAAAAAACAATTCTAATGTTCAAAAGCAGAATAACTATACAATACATAATTTTGTTTTAGATATTGTCAATATTATCAAGACCGGTAGAAGAAGCTACACCATCGTTTGCGTCTAGAACGAACAGGCCGTCATATCGCCTTTGCCGTTCTGAGTACACAAGGCAGCAGAAAACAGGGGCCTAGTGCCATTCCTGTAACAATCCAGTTTGTGCAGAGCATTTAAAACTTATGCATCGATGTAACACCTGCCCAGACAATATGCTGGACGAAGGACAATCGACACAACAATAGTTTTTTAGGTTATTTTTAATATAAAACTAATAAAAAATTATTAATTCAATAAATCAATAAATTTTTTATTACATAATAAAGAAGTAGGTCTTATTCAATAACAATGAAACGCAATAAAAAATAAATCAATTGATTAGAAAAACTGATCTCAAAGATTTTTTTTAAACAAGGTGTAAGTTTCAATTGGGCTCTAATTGTAACGATTATAATCAAGATATTTAAAGTCATTAGCTGCTATTGACTTTAATTAAACGGTTTAAATCGAGTTCGATTACTCTGTTATAAAAATAACACGTTAACAATCCATAGAAAGCGCGATCTTAGAAAAGTTGCAGCAAACTGTGCTATTATTTCGTTCAAACTAACCACATCATCGGTCCAGTTAGAGCTTGGACTAAGATTTCTAATTGTTTCAAAATAAAATTATTCCAGAAATTTCTCATTATTATATGTACATCAAATAATGAGGGGTAATTATCTTAACTATTTTAATATCTTTTTTATTTTAATTTTTACAAATTTTAAACACTTAGTTAATGAAGCCATTTTCTTTTTTATTTCAAGTTAAGTAAAAAAACCCACCTTCTAATAGTGTCTCATTATATCTAAAACACGCATAATCATTAGGGCTTTAAGAACTGTTCAAATTGCCTTCAACTAAGCTACCAAATGGTATTGACATCTTGCGAACTTTCACTCATGCGCGAAATTAAACTGAGTTCAAGACTTTTCAAAACAATTAAGACGAATAAGCTTCAAAAAAATAATAGGATGCGACCGTAATGAGATTTAAATTATTGTTGTTGCTGAAGTTTTATATCAAATTAAAAAAAAATATTCTGATGATCTATTCATGTCATTGGCAAAGGGCGAAGTTTATTTTTTGTTTCTATATATTTATAAATAAAAAATACTAAAAACAGATGTCATGAACAAAGATAATTACAGACATATCAATTATAATAATTATTAAAAAATTGGGTATTGCCAGTAAAAAAATTAATTAAGGCTTTAAATAAGTCATACATTGTAGCAAGTTTAAATGGGATAAGTTCGGTCGGCTGGAATCTTAACTTTGCATATAACAAAATAAGAAGTCAGCCTCACCCAGTGATGAGTAATTTGACTAGAATAGGTTAGGTTGCAAAGAGGGTGCGGATATTAATCCGCTCCATGCCACTATGGACATATAATTCAGCCAGTAATCGGCTTGTTGTGCGCCCTAAAAACTAAAAAGTTACCTCGAAAAAGAAAATTTTAAGTTAGGAGTTCCGTGCTGCTTACAAAATCCTCCCCTAAATTGGTTCAAGTCTGGTACCGTGTCCCCACCTAAGTGCCAGTGTCTGTTAGCCGCGAAAGCCGGACAATGACATAGGAAATGCTCGAGAGCCTCATCATCTTCCCCGCATGCTATCACTTGCTGCTTTAGTCCTATGTGTCCCGTTATGACACCAAAAGCTATACTGACCTCCTTCTTACTTCATTTCAGTAATAGCCTCGTCCTCTCACGATCCAGATCACCCCATGCGATTTTCGCCCTTAAATCGGACAACATCGACCCGAAAGGTTAACCAAATTTATCGACGTCAGTTCTCTCTGACATACCATACCAGGTGCACTTCTTGTGAGAAGTGCACCTGGTATGGCTGGTCAGTGAATTTATTATTTTACGTTAATATTTTTAATATTTTTTCCCAAAGGAGGAAAGAGTCGAGCTAATTTGACCAAGGGAATGAATATCACAAAAAATTAAGTATTTTTATTGATTGCTGAAAAGAAATTGCCAGACAACTTTCTTCTTTTCAGTAATCAATAAAAATACTTCATTTCTTGTGATATTCATTCCCTTGGTCAAATTAGCTCGACTCTTTCCTACTTTGGGTAAAAATATTAACGTAAAATAATAAATTCACTGACCAGCCATACCAGGTGCACTTCTTGTGATATTCATTCCCTTGGCCGAATTTGCTCGACTTTTCCCCCCTTTGGGAAAAAATAATAAAATTTAATAATAAAAATAATGAAAATAAATTATAAAAATATCAAAAATAATAACGCAAAAAATATTTTTGGTCTATTAAATTTTTTATACTTTTTTGAAAGAATTGAAAAAAGTAAAAGATAAAACAAATCCAAATAAGAAATCATAGATCTTCTCCTCAATAATAAGGAAATGTTTATTAAGAAAACATTATTCTTTTTTTCACATTATATCAAAACTAAAACTCAAGCTTTACGTTCTTATTTTTATACATTTTTTGGTATGCATTTCCGTTTCCTTGTTTATATTTTTATCTCCCCATGCAAATATTAGAGAGATAAAAATTTTTCAGCATTTAAACGACATTAAATACAACGTCTGTATTTATATGCAAATTAATTTGATCCGAGAATGCACAAATGGAATGATTTAGCTCTTTTTATTTTTTGCCTCTACTGATTTTTGTTTTAGTACAAAACATTTCAAATGTTTCCATTTAACATGTTGCCCATAAAATGTTAATGTTTGACGAAAGAGTAAAACTGTGTTAATTCATAATGGAATTATCTATTTGATTCCTACTGTACCGTACTACTACTCCACTTAAAGTCAACGCAAACATTTAAAAATGTTATATAATATTTATTAATTAATAAAAATTACATAGTTCTACGTCTTATGAAATGCATTAATGTATTCTACGTATGTTACATAGATAAATAATATATTCCTATTATTGTAGTCCAATGTACTATTACACAGTGTAAGTAATACAGGTATAAACAACTCTTCGCTGACATGTTAAATCAATAAAAATAAAGTAATTTAAATTTTAAATGTAATATATGATCGATTGAATAACTATATAATCGATCGGTTATTTTCAATACAACGCCAAAATAGTAACCTTTGATATTTTAAGATTACATATCAATGGTCACAATGCTATTAAAGTATTCCGTATCTTAGAAAATGAAGACAATCTAGTTAAAATGGTTTCTCAAACACCCATCTATTACCATTCACCATTAACTACTACAAAGTATTAATTTTTACTTCGATTTATAAAAACAAACATCTGGGCAATTATTCAGTTGGCTTAACTACAGCCTTCCTGCATACAACGATATAAAAAATTAAATAGAATAAGATACAAATAGAATAAAATAAAAGAAATAAATTAAATGGAATGAATTGAAAAAGAGAATAAATAAATAAATTAAATTAAAATAAAGTGCAGTAAACAAAATAAAATTAAATATAATAGAGCCACCAAAAATAAAATACAACAAAAGAAATAAAAACGCATTACCCACCACCACGGATTAATAGGGTAAGTGTACCAGTAGTTGGCAGTTTAAGGATTTTTGCCTTTTTGAATCATCCTCCTTCCGGGTACAAATGTTCAATTAAATTGAAATTCGGTTCTACAATCCAAAATTGTGAAATTTCAGATTAAAACAAGTAAAAAGGCATTAAATTCGGCCGGGGCGAACGTTGGATACCCACCACTTCGGGTATATATATAAAACCCCTTTCGTCACAAATTCGGCACGGACATTGAGTGGTCTAATAAATATAAATTTTATATCTTTATTTCACTGTTGAATTTGTATTTAATATTTCAACAAAATCGGGCACATCGGTCTATATGACAGCTATATCTAAATAGAGTCAGTCACAATTTCAGCGAAATCGGACAAAAAATAAAGCTTTTATTCGTTTCAGACCCTTTATCGGCAGATCGGTCTATATGGCAGCTATATCTAAATATAGTTCGATATGGACCATATTTGGTTCATTTATCGGGAGGCCTAAAACTACTTACTGTTTCAAATTTCAGCGAAATAGGATTAAAACTGATATATGGTCTGATTTGGTCCGTTCAAGAACTTAACCAGCGTGCATCAAAAAGACTTATCTGTACCAAATTTCAGCTCAATATCTCTCTTTTGAAGGCTAGACGGACAGACACACGGACATCGTTAAATCGTCTTAGAATTTTATGACGATCCGAAATATAAATTCTTTGTAGGTTCGGAAGTTGATATTTCGATGTGTTGCAAACGAAATGACTAAATGAACATACCCCTATCCTACGGTGGTGGGTATAAAAAAGTGATTTTTAACCAGATGTCGGCACCTTTTTCCAATGTTCGGCATGACAGTCGGCATATAATATTTTGGTAAAGAAAATATTAATTATGTATTAAGAAAAATCACTAATGTATTTATTCTAATACAGGTTTTATTTTATTAACACTCACGCTTAACGCAAAAAAAAGAAACCAAAATCAAAGAAGGTGCATCCAAATACTGTTCGATATGGATCGTATTCGATGCGAATATAGAGGGTATCATACCCCTCTCTCTTTCAATCCATTCATCCAAAATTTTGCGAAATCGACTAAAAAAATCGCTTTTTAAATACTCAAAATCTTTAGTTGCGAGATTGCTCTTTGTGACAGCTTTATCAAAATCTGATACGATATAGACCATTTTCAAATAAAAGGAAATCTTATTTAACACATTATAGTAAATTTCGAACAAATCGTAAAAAATAAACAGTGTGATCGGTTACAAAGGAATCGGGTGGGATGTTGGGCCCCTAGTGCAACTCACTGTGCAAAATTTCACCGAAACCGGACAATAAATGGGCCTGTTATTGGTTGAAAACACTAAATCGGCAGATCGGTTTATATGGCAGCTATATCCAGTATGAGGCCACCGTATTGCAGAGGTCAGCATGTAAAAGACCGTAGCGATATTACAACTGACGTACGGGCGACCATCGTTAAATCGTCTTCAAATTTTACGATGATCTGACCCTACTTTGTAGGGTCGGAAATAGATATTTCGATATGTTGCAAATGGAATAACAAAATGAATATACTCCCTATCCTATGGTAGTGGGTATAAAAATTGATTAAATTAAATGTGTTAAATAACGCAGCAATTCTATTATAATATATACTTTATCTTAACTACCTAATCAACTAATCATTCCTTGGAAAAGGGGGTACACTGAAAAAGGGCATCGTATAATTTAGTAAAAATATATCCTAAATTGGTATAAAAATGTTTTTTCGCTTTATGAAAAATTTCTCTTCTGTTATGAAAAAATTATTACATTATATTAAAAATATTTCAAAGAAATTGCAATTAGTTCATGTACTTAAGATTTTCTTTGTAACCAGTTTAAAAATCTTAAATTCTCTTACAAAAATACTCGCGGAGGGGATAGCAGTCCGTGACATACCAAATAAAAAGTGGGGAATGAAATATTGTATACATGATCCTTTTAATATGTAAATCCACTATCAAAATATTTTCAATAGCATATTGTAAAAGATATACTCCATTACATTACAGTCAGCATGTTTTGTTATGACTTTTTTCATAAATTTTCAATAACGAAACTAATTTCTTACGCACATTGTGTCTAACATTATGTTGTGCTTAGTCAATTGTTTATGTTTAAATTAGTATTTTTTATAAATGGTGGCAAATGGTGATCACAATAATACCATTTTAAGACTTTTGAAAAGGATTTCAGCAAAACAGATGACAACTTCTTATCGAAAAATTGTTGATAAATTTATGTGTTTTTTCTTTTAAGATGAATGTGTGTTGTCTATCATTGTATAGACGGGTTTTTTATTTGTGGTTTTCTCTTGAAATTAAAAAATTCGAAAAGTGTGAGTCTGTATGAATGTGTGTCCGATAGAAAAGTGTAGGATTTTTTTTTGTGTGATTTTGTTGCTGGACACAAGTGTGTGTATAGTGGCGTGCCGCTCATTGGTTGTTTGCTTTGTTATTTGGCAGTTTCCTATATTACTTGACATAATACAGTTCCTTTGAGGGGAAAAAATATGACCAAAAAATAAAACAAAGCCTTTTTGCTAAAGGTGTTATATAGTTACACTTTCATCAATTTCAGATATAGAAGGAAAATTAATAAATTGAATAAAGAACTTAAATTCTTTTACTAACAAAAGAGCATAATTATATTTTTCATTTCTGATGCATCGAATATAACTAAAAGCTGAAAGCATCATTTAAGGTCAATTCTATTTAAATAAGTTTTATTATATTGTAGTTACTTCAATAAGGTCTTATCTTTTTGGTTTAATTTTAAAAATTCTAGGTGGTAAATTAAAGCAAGGGTGTGCAGTTAAAGTTGTTTTGAACCAGGAATGGGTGAGATTGAAACACAAAATTAAAATCAATATGTATATCTCAGAGAATTTTGGGCGGATTTTAAATGTATGGAAAGATTAAGGGGAATACTATTAGCTTTTCGGTAGTTGAAACATACATCAACAAAATGGAGGTACCTACATTTGTATAAACTTTGCGGGCCATATTTTGGACATTTCTTGAGGAGATATAGCTACTTCATACTATATTAATTAATAACTTCTTGACATTAATGGTCTGGCATAAACCCAAACTACTTATGGGGACATAATTGTTCAATTGCTTTCTTAATGTTCACATCTACTATCAACTATTTTGAGAGTTACTGATTCAATATAGATAAATGGAAGCAAATTTCGGTATCTATAATACTCAGTATATTATTCACAAATTTATTAAAACAAGTGTTTTTTATGATAAGATCTTATCTTATTAATTTCAACATCACTTAAATTCTTACGGCCTTATTCACAAAACTTAATGAAGCCTTTAAATATGTGTATTCGACAGTTCTATAAAGTTGTGTTAATATTTCTATGTGCAATGAGTAGTATGGCACAGTATGAATTGTTTAAAATAAGTAAGCCTAAAAGAGCTGAAATCGGAGAATGGTATAAAACCAGCGCATTTTACAAGTAATCATCAGAAAATACTTTTCATAGGCGATAGTTCCCTTTAGTGAAGCACCACTCTTCTCTGTACCTGCAATAGTCCAGAACGAAGAAGACTAATTGTCTGAAGAGTATCAAATGCAAATTTGCCCATGAACATTCCAGTAAGGAACAGGGGCAAACTTCTCACATATCAATGAGTGCTGTCCGATTAAATTGTAAGCTCAATGATAAGGAACCTCCGTTTAATAGCCGAATCTGAACGGCGTGACGCAGAGCGACACCTCCTTGAGGAAACGTTTTTACATGGCAAAGAACCCCACAAGTGTCGCTCGATTTCGAAGAGTAGGCCCATCGACATTCGAACCAAGTATGGTCCAGATCGGACCATATTTGGATGTATATAGTTGCAATATAGATCGATATGCACTAGGCATCTCGTTGTCTGAACTAAATATGGTCCAAAACGAACCATAATTGATATAGCTGTCACATATAGACTGATTGGCCGATTTAGGGTATTATGCTCATAGATCCTCGTCTATAACTCAATTTTACTAAAATTTAGAACAGTTGGAATAGACAGCCCTCACGTTGACCGAACCGAAGATGGTCGAGACCATATTTCGAACTGTCATTTAGACCGATCTGCCCATTTAGGGTCATATGCCAGTAAAAGGCTCATTTGTTATCCGATTTCTTTGAAATTTAGAACAAAGAGTCGTAAAAGGACCCCCGATATTCAAACTGAATATGGTCAATATGTGGTCATAAAAAGATATATATGCCATAAAGATCAATCTTCCGATTTACCCAAAATTTACCCCTCTCTACCCAAAATTAATATCATCAAGATCGATATTTGGATAGAACTAGGATTATAGTATATATATATATATATATATAATTTAATAGGACATTAATTAAAAAGGGTGACTTTTTAAGAGCTATAGGAATTTTATAAAAAAAAACTCATAAAATTCAGAATAATTTATGAAATTTTTATTTGAATCGATATATTACATGGAAATGTTGACCGTGACTGTGCCAAGTCGAATTTTGGCATACTCTTTCCAATATTTCAGCCGGTATCTCACGTAGCGCAGAGGTTAGCATATCGGCCTATGACGCTCAACGCCTGGGTTCGAATACTGGCGAGACCATCAGAAAAAAAATTCAGGTGTGCTTTCCCCTGCTAATGCTGGCAACATTTGTGTAAAACTTCTCTCCAAAGAGGTGTCGCACTGCGCCACGCCGTTCGGACTCGGCTTTAAAACGGAGGCCCCTTATCATTGAGCTTAAACTTGAATCGGACTGTGAGAATGTGAAAGTTTTCCCCTGTGCCTTAGTGGAATGTTCATGGGCAAAATTTGCATTGCATCTCTCTTTAACGTTGTCTTCCAATACGTCAATTGAAGCGGGCTTGTCTACATGGATACGAACTTAAACATAGCCCCATAAAAAATAGTCTAAAGGCGTTGAATCACATGATCTAGGCGTCCAACGTGAAATACTCTAATCACCAAACTAGGCTCTCAATAAGTCCATTGTTGCGCGTGCTCTTGCATTTTGGGCAAAAAAAATAAGATATCATTTCACGAAAGCGCTCGCCACTCTCAGTTACGTTACGATTCGTATCATCTTTGAAGAAGTACTGTCCAATAATGCCACCAAACTGTGACTTTTCTGGATGCATTGGAAGTTCTTGTATTGCTTCTGCCATATCTTCACTCCAAAATCGACAATTCTGCTTATTTACGTACTTATTAAGCCAAAAACTAGCTTCGTCGTAAAATGGAAGAAGCGCGTGATGAACTTTCTTAACAGAGCACGCATTTTGATAATAAAATTCAATAGTTTTCAAGCGTTGTTCGTTTGTAAGACGATTCATGGTTAAATTATAGACCAAACTGAAGATGTTTGACAGCAAAACAAACAAAAAGTGTTGCCAAAAAGATAATAGCTTAAAAACACCCTCTTTTTTATGGTAGTGCCTATCTAAAGTTCGACACAGTTCATACTCCTTCCTATATCCTTTTCACTCACGCTACTGCACTCTTTTCACTTTTATTATAGTTGCTATTGCAATAATCGGTCTTTATTAAACCGTGTATTCCAATAAGCACGTGATTCATATTCCCAATAAAAACAGACAAAACTGTAATCACTAAAAAATAACGCAAACAAGTTTTCTTGCATTGTCCTATAAACTATAAGAATAAATTGCATTGTGTGCGAATTTTAAAATTATGTTAATTTCAATTCAGCAGACAGATGGAAACAGCGACAGATAACTGCTAAAAAACACATTAGCGACTAAAGGCCATATTGGAAATTATTTGATAAGAATAGGAAACATATGTTAAGTGATTGATATATACACAGTAGGATGGGGTAATTAAATTAAGAATTAAATAGGGTAACACAATGAAAATGACTATCACTTTTCCAATAAGGGAAATTTCCCCTGACTTCACCAATAGGGGAGATTTCGGAGATTTGTTTAAAAAAATTTAAGGAATTCGACTTTTTGCTAATAGAATATCTATCTGGCCCCGCCAGTTTATGAGTTCTTTTTCGCCACCAGGTCTGCTCATATTGAGCAAATTTGTCCTCAAAAACTATTACATAGAATTTTACTTACGTTGTTGGTTCATCCAAGTATAACACCGAAGGATTACTAATCAACTCCAAAGCAATGGCCAGACGTTTCTTTTGACCACCCGATAACTTTCCCGCTCCCACATTGTATCGATGTTCCAGGCCCAGCAGCGAAAGAATGTGTTTAACCAAACGCAATTTCTCTTTCTTTGAAATCTTAAAGCCCAATTTTAAATGGGCGGCCAACATCATAGTTTCGCCCACCGTCAACTGAGGCCTTAACATATCATCCTGATGCAGATAACATGATAATTCGCGAAACTTCTGTGATGACGTTGAGATGGTTGTGCCATTGACTCGTACACTGCCAGTCACACCGGAACATCTGTAAAGAAAAATATAATAAAAAATATACAATAAATTTCTTGTTATTATGTATTTATATATGAATTATTCATGTAGTCACACCGAGACCGAGACTAAGAGTATATGTGCCATTTGTAATGTGGAACATTTAATTGATAATAAATAACAATGATGAAAACATAATAAGTTCAAGTTTAAAAGTCACTGACCGAGTAAGCTACTACTACTTGACCAACCAGCCAGCACCAGCACTAACCCACCAAGCATTCTTCTTTTGTATGAAGTCTCTGTGGAATATTTATGGTTGGATTGTGAGCTTCTGATGTGTTTTGGAGCAGCCAACCTCAAGCGGCTGATAATAACAAATTGAAATTGCTAAGCAGAGCAATGCTTTCAATCTGGGTGTGTGTGATGAAGTAATTTTACAACCTACCGCAAAGCAAAATCTATAAAAATGGTCTGACAATGAATTGGAAATGGTTACAGAATAAAAAGTTGGAAATAGAAAAAAAAATTAAAGATTGATATAAATGTCGAATAAATAACAAAGAATGCTATTGTATGAAGTCTGGTAATGTAGCATAGTTTACAAATATTCCTTATTATAGAGTGGAACAAAATTAAAATTTTTACGAATGTCACAGCAAAAGATTTGAATTTCAGAAACTCTTATCACCTTAGACCCTAATAGGCGCTGAGAAGGGACTGAAGCAAACTCTCCTTTGTGAGAAGACGTTTCAAGCAGGCTCCCATACTCAAGCATTAAGCGCGTTGGTTTCCTTCCTCCTTCCGACTTCAGCCAGAACTTATATATTATTTTACAAACTTAAAAGATTTTTGTTTGTTTCTCTTTCAAGACGAGCTCAATAATCGGAGATGCAAATGGAAAAGGAAAGCCAAAGATAGCAACACACACCAACCACTATAGGACGCGTTTCGCCTTTGGTTAGAAAACTTTTCAACCATATTAGGTGTGTTGGCTTCAAGGGCCGTGCGGTGGTAAGTTGTATTTGAATCGTATTAATAGCGAAAACGCATCTATGATACGATGTGTTTTACAAATTAAATTTTATTGCTAAATACCAACACATTTTCTGAACTACTCTACTATTTTATGCTACTTATTACACAACTACTTCATTATATAAAAATCCAGACTATTCTCATTATATAAAATTCCTACTTTTCCATGCTACTTACTACTCATTGAACTATTTAACTCATTTCTAAATGATTATTGATGAAAAAAGATTATATCTTATCATTTAATACACTTGTATAAATAAGTATTTTTAATAATTTTTTTTACTGATTATTATAGAATATGGCATTCGTTTTCATTTACTTTTATTGAATCAGAAACGCCTATAACAATTGATAGTAGATATGAACAATAAGTAAAGCAATTAGATAATTATTGTATGTATTGGGTTGCCCAAAAAGTAATTGCGGATTTTTTAAAAGAAAGTAAATGCATTTTTTATAAAATTTAGAATGAACTTTAATCAAATATACTTTTTTTACACTTTTTTTCTAAAGCAAGCTAAAAGTAACAGCTGATAACTGACAGAAGAAAGAATGCAATTACAGAGTCACAAGCTGTGAAAAAATTTGTCAACGCCGACTATATGAAAAATCCGCAATTACTTTTTGGGCAACCCAATATATCCACATAAGTGGTATGGCTTAAAGTCAGACTATTTATATCAAGTATTTAATTTAAATACTTTGAAATAGCTTTAATGGTGTTTAAGTGATAAAGTAATTGAGTACTATAGGAATTTGAGTACCTCTTCCCAGAGATGGAAATTGCAAATTTTGCCCATGAACATTCCGTGAAGGAACAGGGGCAATTTCTCACATATCAATGAGTGCAGTCCGATTCAAGTTTAAGCTCAATGATAAGGGGCCTCCTTTTAATAGCCGAGTACGAACGGCGTGACGCAGTGCGACACCTCTTTGAAGAGAAGTTTTACATGGCATAGTACCTCACAAATGTTGCTACCATTAGGAGGGGTAAACCACCGCCGAAAATTTGTTCTGATGGTCTCGCCAGGATTCGAACTCAGGTGTTCTGCATCATAGGCGGACATGCTAACCTCTGCGCTACGGTGGCCTCCGATATCCCAGAGTTGGTTTGTCAAAATTATGGCAATATAAATAAATAAAATATTTTTTTAGTTGATAAAGAAAAGGTGTGGTAGAATTCCCATTGAATAGTAATTAGCATAGTAGGAATTGAACTACCTTTACCGGAAAATGATTTATGATAGTACAGTATAATCTCACTTCCTATGACAGGGGTAAGGTTTGTCCGAACTAGCAATATGTTGAAAAATATTTCAACTTAATAGATGGAGATGTATATAATAGGACTTATTTTGCTTTCGTTTTTATTATTATTTTAATACCCACCACCGAAGGATGGGGGTATATTCATTTTGTCATTCCGTTTGCAACACATCGAAATATCCATTTCCGACCCTATAAAGTATATATATTCTTGATCAGCGTACAAATCTAAGACGATCTAGCCATGTCCGTCCGTCTACAGTCTTTAAAAATAGAGATATTGAGCTGAAACTTTGCACGATTCTTTTTCTGCAATATGGCACAGATCGGTTCGGATTTGGATATAGCTGCCATATAAACCGATCACTCGATTTAAGGACTTAGGCCCATAAAAGTCGCATTTATTGTCCGATTTCGCCAAAATTTAATACAGTGAGTTGTGTTAGGCCGTTCGAATTCATTCTTCAATTTGGCCCAGATCGGTCCAGCTGCCATATAGACCGATCTCTCGATTTAAGGCCCTAGGCCCCCTCGATGTCCAAACAGAATACGATTCATATCGGACCATATTTATATATACGTATAGTCTATATGAGATAACATTTGGATATAACGGTCATAGATAACGATCTGCTGCTAAAAGGTCTTAAGTCCATAACAAGCGCATGTATTACACGATTTCGGTAAATTTTAAACTGTGACTTTTATAGGCCTACATCTTCCAACAATCGTTCCAAATATGATGCCAATAAACTTATCCTTTTACGGCCCCTAGAAGTTTACATTTTTGCTCGATTTATCATAAATAGGGTATGTAGAAATTTTAAGCTGAATCCATGGTGGTGGGTTCCCAAGATTCGACCCCACCGAACTTAGCAAGTTCTTGCTTGTTTTAAATTCATGGTGATTGGGGGTTAATTTGTTTAATTTTATTTTAAAATAAATGTGGTTTGTGATTGTGAATTCAACAGAATAAAAATTGATAATAATTAACAAAATTAAAGTGTCCCAAAAATGTGGAAAAACAAAATAACGCGGAAGTTAACTCATTCCATTTGAATAATTATAAAAATTTAAAACATACAAATTGCTACAAAATATTTTCTTACATAAAACACCTTCGCTTATTTTTAATTGTAGTACTAAGTTCAATTATGTATGAAGTGGCTCGGATTTTTGGTACAAAGTACGATATTTATGCACTAGACCTCGGCTTTATGGAAGGATTTCATAACATTGAGCATTTGCTAGCATTTGTACTTGATAGAAGGTCTTGACTGGAATAAATGATACTTAAAATGATCAATTGAGAATATTTAGCTGAATCCTCTCCGTTGTCTGTTTATCTAAAATTTTTTTCGGTTTATCTAACCATTTGTCTTTCTTCGCCACGCTGGAGGTGTGAAATATTTCAAAAACGTGTTGAGATCATATACACTTTTCTTTACAACTCCATTTCTGAGAAGCAGACTGTCCGTCTGTCTCTCCATCTACCATCTATACGATTTGAACATAGTAAATCACACCCCAACTATCCAATTTTTAGCACCACTACCATTCGCTATTACGAGGAATTCGAGTCAAGTCATTGTCACTGTCGTATTACATATTTGTTTGTCAATTTCTTCTATTTTTCCTTGTCTAGGTAATGTAAACAAAAGTCGCTGGACAAGAGTTACCTCATGTTCTTCATCTTTTCATGTTTTATGTTGAATTTCTACTTACAATCAAGTTCAATTTACTTCAGCCAAAACCAGTTCGAGACACAAAATTCTCGTACTTTGACATTCTGTTAAACTGGTTTCAATTAATTTACAAAAACCGTATTTCAAACTCTCAAATACAAAATTATTGGCTTATCGTGGCAGTTTTAATGGAATATCTACAACATTACATTGGACCTTTTTTGTTGAAGCTAAATGAGGTAAAAATGTTGAAATTAGTTTTGTATTTTAAGAAATGTTAGTTTTGTGACTGTGACAATCTGCAACACATTTTAATACCAAATTAATCACAGATCAAAGCCTTTATTGGGAAACAAAACCACAAACTCGGCGACATTTTTGAAACTAGAAAGAGTATAATGTTTTCTACTCACAAAGTGGAGTACATATATCAATTTGAGAAGTCGTGTTGAAATCGCGACCCACGAAGCCCTTCAAATATTTCGTTCCACTATTTGAATGAAACCATTGCATTTAAAGGTTTAAAACCGCCCAATATCCAGTTGAACATGTAAAAGTGTGTTAAGTGAGAAAATAATTGCACAAATCGTTACTGGAAGTCGTTCGCGTACTCTATTTGCCAGCAGAAGAGAGCGGAAGAATGCGTGAGAGAGACCAACATTTTAAGTATTTGGTAATTGGGAGATTTATTTGAGCAGAAATTAGCAACACCAAACAGCTGTTTTATGAAAACCAGCTGTTTAATTCAAATAAATAGTAAAAGAGTGAAAATGCTGATCTTACTCTCCTGCAAATTTTTACTGAAAAAGTACGCTAAAAGACCTTTTTTTACTTAGATGTTGGAGATCGCGAGAGAAGTTGCCGTGCGGAATTTCTACTAACCGCATTAGAATTCAGCTCTTTAGAGGCTTAAGATGTATAATCAAGAGAATGGTTTATATTGGAGATATATCCAAACAAAGAACAAATTTACAATTTATCAATAGAAAGTATTTGTAAAAAAAATATTTTAATGTTCTCGCCAAAATTCGAATCCTAGCATGAACATCTTTCCAGTGGATTATATTTCTAATTATTAATAAAGTAAAATTCGCACGTATCTAGTGGACAGCAACTCTAGCGTCCAAGTTATTAATATTGCATGTGCGGAAGTTATAGCAACTCTTCCTGACGATTCGCTTACAACCGATTGCGTTATTATCTTCCGCATGACTCGTGAAACAAGTTTTAGCAACTCTTCGCGACGTTTGTTACGGACCTCATTGCGTTATAATCGTCCAGAAGAGTTGTTATTTGTAATTCGCCTGAGTTAATTTTGCGCGATTCCATTTATTTGCATACGTGGTGCCGATTTGTATTGGATTATGTTATTCAATGTTTCGAGTGGACAACTTTCACAACACCAAACAGAATTCTCACTTGGCTTATATGACGATTGGTACTTAATATGCCGAATATGACGAGTAAAACTAAAAATTTTTAATGGTTTTTTTCGGAGTTGTTACGTTTTTGATGAACAAAGTAATGCATTTTTTGATCTTCCCAGCGAATAATGTGCAACTCTTGTAGAATAATATTTAATAAATACTACAAAACACTTATTTGTTACTCGTCCAGGCCATTAATGCACAACTCTTCTAGAAGAGTATTTTATTAATCTTCCAAAACACTCATTTTTGACTCGTCGACACCATTCTTGCGCGATTCTAAGATCTTCTAAGACTTTTCTGACTTACTCTTTGGCAACTCATATGGAAGATTCACGGAACACTCCTTTAGAAAAGACGTCTTGAGGAAACAACTCCTTACGATGGGGGGAATAGCCTACGACTCTAAAACGAGCTCGTCCGCGATCATAGCTTTCATCTAGAAGATTCGCGGAAGATTATTTGGCGATCAAAAATGTTTGCAGGCTACATTTACGTGCATGTCACATACATCCATTCACAATTGTTGACCACAGTTGCATTTTTTAGTATTTTTAGTGATTATTCAGCCCCAAAATCGTTTTTTTTTTGGGATTTAAAAATAAATCCAGCGACAATTGGAATTATTTTTAGTTGGTATAACATAGGATTTAGCACGTAAATAACAAAAGAGCCATAACACACTTTTTGGTGAGCTTTGTAAACGTACTTTTAGTCACTGCACAAGTGGTTGTAGTCTTTGCTATTCTTTAAAAAACATATCTCACAAAGATTGATCAGAACAAATTCAATTCCTATGCCTTCCTTCTCAATGATAATTTTCTTTTTATTTCCTCAATAACAATGTTAAGGGTAATTATTTCGAATCATAAGCGTGATGTTACAAAGATCAGTGAAAATCTTGATTCAATTAAGGAAGCAAACTGTATACGAACGTATAATTTGATTTAATTTTTTCAACACTTTGAGGCTTACGCTATATAATTATTGACATACCAATGCAAAAATTCATAAATTAATGCTTTATTGTTTATAACAACAACTAAACTTTTTAATTGCTCTACTACCCAGCAAATGCTACTCACATATCAGTGATATGTTATTATAAAAGAAAATCAATGGAAAAAGAGTAGTCATAACAGAAAGCTTATTAAATTGAATTTAGAATCTACTGTCAATTAATAGATACAAAAAAATAGTATTTATGGAAATGAATAATGGAAAATCATCGAAGTAAATTTACCAATAATATATAACTATTTACGTCCCTTTATATGAACAGTCGTTGTAGTTTATATTGTAGTACTTTCTATATATGTACAGACATTTAGAATGATGATTGGCTAACTGCTAAAAAACAATAATTTTCGTAATAAAATACTGATATAAATTGAGGAAATTATCGCTTTTTTAACTGATCTTCGCAAAATCAACTGATAGCCAGACTGTCATACAGACTATTGAAAATGAAATGAGCTGAACTTAACCTAGCCCTTCGAGCTTCGTTTCAAATGCTTATCAAGTCTAACGATAGTGATAGTTTTACATGTGCTGATTGCACATTCAATAATGTGTCGCAATAATTTAACTTAAGATTATTTAAAAATACAACAAAAAGTTGTAAGCATTTACCTGAAGCCAGTCATAACATTCAGTAACGTACTTTTGCCCGAGCCTGAGGGTCCCATAATGGCCGTCAATTCACCAGAGCGAAATGATCCATTTATACCATGTAGAATTTCTTTTGTAACTGAAATGAGAGAAAAAAACACATAAACGTCATGGTTTTATGAATATTTTAATAGTTTATTGGGGACATAAGCAGGAAAAAAAATACCATTTAACCCATAAGTCAATTATTAATAAGTTTCATTGGCTTTATGTTAATAAGACATATTGAGTTTTATAACGATGACAATACAAATGCAGGGTGGTTAGAAAAACTTGCAACTTACAAAAATTATTTAAACATTTTAAAAACTAAAACTTGTCGGAAGGTTCTTGTTAAAAAACAAAAAGTTTTAAAAACCCGAAAATTTCAATGAAACCGTAGGAATGTTAGATGAATTGAAACTATTCTAAAGAACCGAAGTCTAAGGAACCGTTTAGAATAGGTGAAGTTTCAAAGAACCGTAAGGTTTTAGGGAACCGTAAAGTTCTTAGGAAATGTAAGGTTTTAATGAACCGTTATATACTAAGAAACCTTAAAATTTTAAGAAACTGTAGAGCTTTAAGTTTCTAAGAAACCGTTTGGTTCTAAGAAACCCTAAGATTCGAAGGAAGCATTGGTTCATCCATGATATTTTTACACAATATAGCTATGAACGTCTAGACGAAACAAAATTAGTTAAAAAAAAACAATTCATATTAAAGCAATAAAGATCTTAGAATTATAAATAACAAATTTAGAAACTACAAACTAAAAAAAGTTAAAGTAGAATGAAATCAAATAAAACGAAATAGAATAAAATAAAAAAATAACATAAAAAAATAAAATAATAACACACACCAACCACTATGGAACGCGTTTCGACTTTTTTAGAAGCCTTTTTAACCATATTAGGTGCGATAGTTTCAAGGCCCATGCGTTGGTTTGTTGTAGTTGAGTCGTATTAATTGCGAGAACGCCTCTATGATACAATTACCACATTAACCACGCTCGACAACCCTGTCAATTAGCTGTACTTTTTCCCAATGCATGTGTTTTTGACATACTTTTTTCCGTGACATTTACACCACCTCCGTGGTACACATGATTCTGTGCAACTGTTGGAAGTTGTATTAATGGCTTCGAACGCTAAACAACGGCAACGGCTCTCGTTGTTGCTCCGTGTACCCAGGATCGAATCCCGACCGGGAAGATCGAAGATCATTAAATTTTACAATTTTTGTTTGTTTCTCTTTCGAGGCTCAAAGATCGCCCTAACAGGCAAAAAACTTGGAAATAAAATTAAATAAAATAAAATAAAAGAAATAAAATAATATAAAATAAAAACAACAAGTAAAAAGCTTTAAGTTCGGCCGGGCCGAACTGTACCACATAAATACCACATACCACATAAATTTCAGAAAAATGCATGAAATCTTTATTTGAATCAATAGTAGGGTCCATATAATGTAATTTTTAAAGATTATTTTATGCATATGTTGACAGTGACTGAGTCTCAAATGCTCCATCCGGTTAGTCCAATTTTGGCATACTCTTTCCAACATTTCGGTCGGTATCTTACGAATAAATGCTTCAATGTTATCTTCCAATACGTCAATTGAAACGGGCTTAGCTGTATAGACATGAGCTTTAACATAGCTCCAATTGTCTAAAGGCGTTAAATCGCACAAACTACGCGGCCATTTGACCGGTCCCAAACGTGAAATAAAATGTTCACAGGCGAGTGCAATAAGTCCAATGTTACACGTGCTGTGTGGCATGTGGCACCGTCTTGTTGAAACCACATGTCATGCAAGTCAAGCTCTTGCATTTTGGGTAAAAAAAACTTGGATATCATCTCACGATAGCGGTCACCATTTACAGCTACGGTACGGTTCGCATCATCTTTGAAGAAGTACAGTCCAATGACGCAACCAGCCCATAAACCGCACCAAACTGTGACTTTTTCTGGATGCATTGGTAACTCTTGCATGCTTCTAGCTGATCTTCACTCCAAAATCGACAATTCAGCTTATTTACGTACCCATTGAGCCAAAAATGAGTTTTGTTGCTCAATGGAAGGAGCGCGCGATAATTTTTTTTGACAGAGCACGCATTTTGATAATAAAGTTAAATAAATTGCAAGGGTTGTTCGTTTGTCAACGTTTCATGGTTAAATTATAGACCAAACTGAAGATATTAGACAGCGAAACAAAACACGTAACGTGCGTGAGCTGTTTAAACCAGTGCTGTCAAAAATATAATAGCTAAAAAATCACCTTTATTAACCACCTTTCGTCATAATACGGTGAATATACATCATTCATGAACTCATAGCAACTTCATCCACATATATTATACGATCTCCACCATAGGATGTGTCAGGGTCTAACAAAACCCATTGTACCAAATTCATCGGTTAAAAAATTCACCTTTTGTGGGCCTGAGAACTTTAATCGGGGGATCGGTGTACATATATAACAGTTATAACCACATATTGACCAATCTGAACCATATTAAACACGAATGTCAAAGAGCCAACCACCGCCCACTGTGTACAATTTTAGCGAAATCGAGTATAGTCCCAAGAACATAAATCGGGAGATCGGTATATATGGCAGCTATATGCAAATATACCCGATCTTGACCGTACGAATGTCGAAGGGCTGAATTTCAGCGAAATCGATTAATAAATTGTGCAAAATTACAAGCGCCTAGCTTTACTTCTTCGAAAGTTAGAGTGCTTTCCGCCTGTCTGGATATGGCTAGATCAACATTAAATGTCATGGCGATCAAGAATACATACTTTATGGTGTCTAAGATCAATATTTCGGAATGACGAAGTCAATTTACCACCATCCTAGGGTAGAGGGTATAATAAAATAAGATAAAATGGAATATAACATATATATGTTATATTCCATTTTATCATATATATCGTAGAATCTGTTTGATCTTATATGCGATATAAGATGTGATTTTTAAGGACTACCAACCATACTTATTAACATTTGTCAAAGTTAAAACTGCAATAAAATAAATAAATTGATCAAGAATTAATTTCTTGAGCGTCTAGATGACGCTTGTATCATTCAATTGGCTTATATTTGAAATGTTGTGTTCCATGGCTCAATAATAAGGTTGTCTCACGCAAACAGCTGATATCAGCCGGCTAGATTTGAATTTATTTAGATTACAAATGTTTGTATGTCACAGCACAGCAAAACTCACAATATTTGTTTATACTCTCTTTGTTTGTTTACTTCTTTCTCGCATATTATCTGCATACGTAGACGCTAATGGGCATACATTTTGTTGTATGTATTTTCCACAATGTTATTAATGTAAATCACATACCGGACGATTTTGGGTTATTATTCAAATGTGTTCTGTTATGTCTATCAACATTCAGTTAGTCTTAAAATAAAACTTTTTAAAGATTTTCTCTGGCCAAATATCTCAGACGTGCTTTTATTGCGAATTAGAAAGTTTTTCCAGAAAGAAACTTCTTTATTTTCGTATAAATATGTAGAAAATTTCAAAGCAATTCATACACTTTATTATGACGCTCACTGTATATGTATATCAAGTAAAGTGGGAATCGACCAAAAATCTGACATAGATCTCAATTTAACCAATCTTCTCAAGTTACATGTTAAGATTAGGGTTCAACCCACTTTAACTATTAAAAATTCGTATCATTATTTAATAAATACTCACCAAATTTTCTCTCACTAAACGAGAATTTCTTAACCGCATAACGAATATCCTCAAATTCAATATCGATTTCAGGGCAACGGGCAAATGTGCCCTCTATATTATCATATTTACACATCAAATTATTATTAACACGATTCGAGGAGCAGTCTTTGGCTCTTTTCGACGAGGTCGATGATGTCTCATCGATGGATATTTCTGAACTGGCAGCAGTGGAACAACAGTTGATTGCGGCCAAGCTGGAAGGGCAACAATCGCTGGCATTTGCACCACAGCCGCTTAGCGGCTTCATATCCTTTATAATGGTCATTCTTTGGTACAATGGCTACAGACGAACGAACGAAAAGTTTAAGCGCAAAGTCTACAATAGAAAAGAAAAACGAAAACAACAAATATTGATTAGTTTTGTACGTATTAGGCAATGGAATTAATGTAAAAGCTGCAAAGGTGACACAGAAATGGAAATGGGAAAAACGCGCAAAAGTAAAATCAACAACACCATTTCCTGTCACTAAGTCTAGAAATTACAAATATCTAATCAATTGTTGTAATATAGTAATTGTCACATTCAACAGTTCCTTATGCAAGTGCGTAATTTGTTATTGTTTTTGATTAAGATTATTTTTTTTTATTTCAATTTATGTGACAATATTCTTTTGAAGATTAGACACATGGTTGTTTGTTTTTTTATGGCCTCCATCATTATCCGGAATTTGCAACTTTGTGGAAGTGAAATGATAACGATTTGTCTCAGAGTCTACGGCAAAAAATGTCACCTAAGTTGTTGCTTATCTCGGTTTGGTGATGGGATGTTTTTGTCGTTCCCTTCAAGTCTTTGAAGGTACAACAACCTCTTTTTTGCACTGAACACTACTAAACTAATCAAAGATTCGATGACACGTTTCTATATTGTCACAAACACAATTGTCATCGATGGTGAGGACAATAACCGGTACAGTCAATCATCAGAATGTCAGAAGATGGGCGATAATTTAATCATACTGTGTAACAACACCTCGGCGTATTGCTCAAAAACCCTATCTTATCATTCCATTTGACTATGCTTCTGTATGTCTTCCGATAGTACATTCACTTTCGAACGTGTAAAGCTAGTCGCTCGAAATTTAGCACAAATATTTGATATTTATGTAATTGTGATGGTGACTGTTAAGTAGAACGCTTGTTCTAAGTAAGGTCGCCCTGTAGTCTGTCTCTTATGGTTCTTGGCAAAATATAAACAATACGGACAACATACAACATAGATAACATTCTCCATATTCTCCGATATTAAGGTATTGAAAACAATTAAGGATTTTGTAAGTAGCACGGAATTCCGAACGTAAAATTTTCTTTTCAGAGGTTACTTTATAGTTTTTAGAGCGCACAACAAGCCGATTACTGGCTTAGGTGTATGTCCATGGGGCGGATTAATATCTGCACCCTCTTTTCAACCTAACCTAGTCCTATATAGCCATCAACGAACTTAACCTGCTTATGGATAAAAAAAAGAATCTGTGCAAAGTTTCAGCTCAATATCTGTATTTTTAAAGACTGTAGCGGGATTTCAACACACAGGCGGACGGACATGGCTAGATCGTCTTAGATTTTTACGGTGATCAACAATATATATACTTTATAGGGTCGGAAATGGATATTTCGATGTGTTGCAAACGGAATGACAAAATAAATATACCCCATCTATCGGTGGTGGGTATAAAAATAATAGTGTAACAGTTTGCCATGTTCAGTTTGAGGTCATTTATTACTACAAGGGAAACGATAAGATTATTCATACCTACATCCTATATGGGTGCGACATTGCAAAAGTTGCCATAGCCATAGTATAGCACTCAAAGCTTGTACTCGAAAAGTGTTATATAACGGTATAACACTTTTCGAATCAGAATACTATTTTTTATGTTTTTCTGGCAAAATAATGATATTCAATTATCTGCAAAAGAGTGTACAGTAAAAATCACAGTGTAACAGTTATTGGAATATTTCAAAATTTGTATATAACTATTTCAGTTCAAAATATTCAAACATTTATAACAGTTATTTAATATTAGAAAAGTATCATACAATAAATATGAAACCATTATTTGCTAAATTTGGTTTTACAACTCCAACTAAGTATCTCTATCTTTCCTTTCTTTCAATGTAATTAAGTTAGCAGTGTGTAATATATTCTCGTTCACTGTCATAGTATATCACCAATGCTTACTACTATTTTTATTGCAACATTGAATCTTCTTCCTTCTTCGATAGAAAAATAAACTGTTCCAATACCACGTCACATTTATACATTTGCAAAAATCCGTTTGTAAACAAATTGTAGGGGCATTGTAATGATTTTATGTTTCAACACATGCGAACAGTTTCTTATCTACAAAGTCATGGTTATTAGACTTTTTTTAATACACAAAGTGATTTGTAATTTATTGCCATATAACGCTTGATTTTAGTATGCGCACCATCACCGACTATTCCATTTTGATTGTTATTCATTTGAAAAAGCCCTCTAACAACCTTCCGTTTTGCATAATGAATGATTCATTCGATGATTGTTACTATGTAGCATATTCTTACAAAATATCTTCGTAGAAACAAAAATTGTACATTAAATTTGAAAGTCAATAGGAAATTTCAAAACATTTCGTATGAATATAAAATTATAACGACAACTTTTTATATAAAGTTGTTTATTTTTGAAATTGAAGTAAATTTGTTGAAAATAAATGTTGACGAAAATTGAATTTTTAAGAAACTTTTGGCTGTAGCCCAATGCTTAAGGAAAATTTTCGGTGGTAATTTAGATTACGCAAAATGGCTTGGGAACAAACGGAGGGACGGACGAACGAATAATGGTATTAATAAAAAGCTTAATCAACTAAGAAATATTTGCTACTGATGCTGTTATCTGTATCTGATTGTCTCATGTTCACCGAATTAATTTTATTTCAAGTTTTGCCAGAACCATCGCTTTAGAGAATAGAGAGGCATTTATTATTTGTTACGCTAGGCGGGCATGCTAACCTATAACCCATGTTAAACCACACCACAAACAATTCTTTCTTCTTCTCTACTGGCCTTTTAGCTCCAGTATCTTTTCCAGATTACAAGTTCTCCCTTTTCTTTGCCTTTCAATCCTATAACAGGCCATCATAATGGTCTGTTTACTTTTTTAAAACTATGAACTAGATCATAGCGCACTCAAAACTGCCATAAATTTTCCCAAAACGACAAAGATTTATTCGTGCCAATTTTTAACCATAAATACTGTCTTACCATTTTGCATTTGGACTCAAGTTGAATTAACCGGTTTCTTTAATTAAGTTAGACGGTCAATAGCGTTACTACTCTCCACAGCCACATATTGTGGTAGCCACTAAACACAAAAACCCAACATACTGCAAGCAAGTTGGCCAACATCACTTGACAGAGAACTCAAAAAGAAACAAAACCTGTCCAACTCTGTGCCACATTCATGAAAAACTAAAATCAAACAAAAAACATCGTAGCATGCATGAATACCCAAAGCCATTCATAATAAAGACAACTATAAATTGGAAGGTGATGATAATAATTGTTATGTTGCCTTTTGTGCTTCTATCATGGATTGTGGCAAGTTCATATGCTAGAATAAGGCACAAGGGCCAGGGTTGCCAATGAATGAAGGTAAACGAAACATACGTTGGACAAAGTGTTGGTATTTGAAATAAAGAAAATAAATTATTTGGGAAAATTCCACAGCAGTGCAAATAAGTCAAATACCACCACCTAAATGACAGCTAATTGCAACAAATTTTTGTCAAATAATAAAATAGACTACAATTGATTTAAATGACATTTGATAATTAGCAGAAAAAAATGATCATGTTTGATGTGTCATCAAACCCGATTTCCAGCAAACTTCTCAGATACTCATGGTACGCGTCGAGAAAAGCGTTGTGCACAATTTTGGCAAGATTGTTCAAAAAATGCTCTTGCAGTGGCTCTAGAAGTGAAAATCGCCCGATATGCATATATGACAGCTATATCTAAATCTAGGCCGATTTTTATCAAATTCACCACTAATGTCGAGAGTCATAAGAAAATCCCTCCTGCCAAATTTCGACAGAATCGGTTAACAAATGAGCACTTTTTTGCAATATTTCTCAAAATCGGGCGAACATATATATGGGAGCTTCTCAGATACTGCTGCAGTCGTCCAGGAAAGCGTTGTGCAAAATGTTGGCAAGATGGGTGAATAAATGCGCTTGATGGGACTCTAGAAGTTAAAATCGAGCGATATACATATATGGCAGCTATATCTTAATCTGAACCGATTTCTATGAAATTCATCTACAATGTCGAGAGTCAAGAAAAAAACCCCTACTGCCATATTTCGAGAGAATCGATTCACAAATGAACATTTGATTGCAAATATTACTGCAAATCGGACGAACATATACATGGGAGCTATGTCTAAATCTAAACCGATTTCAAGCTAACTTTATAGACATTGTGGAAGTCGTCGATGAAAGCGTTCTACAAAATTTTGGGAATTGGGATTGGGATTGGTCAATTAATGCGCTTGCAGTGGCTCTAGAAGTGAAAATTGGGCGATACATATTTATGAGAGCTATATTTAAATCTGAACAGATTTTTATGAAATTCATCAGTAATGTCGAAAGTCAAGAAAAAATCCTTCCTAACGAATTTCAAGAGAATCGGTTAACAAATGACAATTGTATTGCATTATTACTGCAAATCGGACGAACATTTATATGGGAGCTATATCCAAATCTGAACCGATTTTTTCCAATTCCAATAGACTTCGTCTCTAGGCCGCAAAAAATTCCCAAAACAAATTTGAAGACGACCGGATGAAAATTGCGATCTGTAGTTTGACGATTTTTGCCTCATTATAATAAAAAATGTAATCTTTCCAAATCTGGCACATTCAGACTGTTATACAAGGAGCATATATATAAATATATATATATTTATTAACCCTAGATATATAATATACTGAATTCTTTATATACTAAATTATAATGTCACTTCTTTCTGAAATAATGAAATCGGCATAGTATTTTCAAATTATGGTGTAGTATAACAGTTAATGCTACTTTAAAAAAAAGTGTTATATCACAATATTATTTTAAAATCTTTTAAACAAATTACTAGTGAGAAATACTTTAATTTAAAGAAATTGCAAAGCCAGTGTTCGGTAAGTGTTATGCTATTATATAAAAAATCTGTTTTTTAATATAAATAAACATATACTTCGAATGCCATTCTTACACTGGTATATTTGTACTGTCACACAAAAAACATTTTAATTTATTTTTACTATAATGAGTAAATGCAAATTTTGCCCATGAACATTCGATTAAGGAACAGGGGCAAACTTCTCACATATCAATGAGTGCAGTCCGATTCAAGTATAAGCCTCCTTTTTATAGCCTAATCCGAACGGCGTGCGCACCTCTTTGGAGATAGATTTTTACATTGCATAGTAAATCACAAATGTTGGCAGCATTGGGATGGGAAAACCACCGCTGAATTTTTTTCTGATAGTCTTGTCAGGATTCGAACCCAGGCGATCAGCATCATAAGCGGACATGCTTTCCTCTGCGCTACGGTGGCCTCCAAGATTGATTGTGTAACATGTCCATGACATGTACTACAATGAGTATTGAAATGAAATTTAAAATTATATTCAGAAATGATATTAGACTTGCTGGTTATGACCGTAGTATAACAGTTAACACAACTATTCGAAAAGAGTTATATCGTTATACAAGAAAATTATTTTAGATTTTTTTATAAAATAAGTGAAAATAGCGAAGAATAAAAGAGTTACACCTTACAGCTATACTATAATAGACTTTTTAGAAACGTGTTATACTGTTCTTATTGCATTAAAATAAATCCGACAGCATTCATTGATGGGTGAGAAGTTTGCCCTTGTTCTTTAATGGGATGTTTATGGGCAAAATGACATTTGCTTTATCTTGTTACATAAATGTATTTTAAACTATTATTTACCATAAAAGGCCAAACAAGTAAGAGCGTGCTAAGTTCGGCAGGTCCGAATCTTATATACTCTCCACCATGGATAGCATTGGTCGAGTTCTTTGCGCGGTATTTCTTTTTAGGCAAACAAAGAATAATGAATAAGAACTGTTATGCTATTGGAGTTATATAAAGTCCGATTCAGATCATAAATGAAGTCATTGTGTAATATTTCAGTCCATTCGGATAAGAATTGCGCCTTGCAGAGGCTCAAGAAGCAAAATCGGGAGATCGGTTTATATGGGAGCTGTATCAAGCTATAGATCGATTCAGACCATATTGGACACGTATATTGATGGTCATGGGAGAGCAGAGCCTTTGTACAAAATGTTTGCCAAATCGGATTAGAATTACGCCCTCTAGAGGCTCAAGAAGTCAAGATCCCGGTTTATATGACAGCTATATCAGGTTATGTACCGATTTGGGCCATACTAAACACAATAGTTGGAAGTCATAACAAAACACCTCATGCAACATCTCAACCAAATCGGATAAGAATTGCGCCCTCTAAAAGCTAAATATGTCAAGACCCAAGATCGGTTTACAAGGCAGCTATATCAGGTAATGGACCGATTTTAGCCATACTTGGCACAGTTGTTCCAAGTGATACCAAAACAGCACGTGCAAAATTTCAGTGCCCCCTTAAGAGGCTCAAGAAGTCAAGGCCCAAGATCGGTTTATATGGCAGCTATAACAAAACATGGACCGATTTGGCCCATTTACAATTCCAACCGACACACACTTGAATCATAAAGAACATTGCTATGGAATCTGACGTCATAGAATTGACATTAGACATCCCAGTTATGGACGTAGTATAACAGTAAACACTGCTATTATTTAAGTTTTATACAATACGAAAGTATCATTTTAATTTTCGTTTCATATACAATATTTTGAAACTAAATATATAAAATTTGACTGCAGATTTTTTTAATTATAAAATTCAATAATTAAGAAGCTGCAAAATTTGACTGCAAACATTTTCCTCCACCAGTCATTTGCACCTTTCGAGGCATGTTAGTTGGAGACTACCTGTTTTATTCATTTTACCCTCCCCCTGTCTTTTTCTTTTGGCAAATAAACTATGTGAAGTCAATTAACACAATAAATGATAAACAAATAAAATTGGGGCCGAATTCTATGCTTATAACTGCAAATTCAAACAAATTTTACCGAAATCTAAATTTTTTGGTGCAAAGGTTCTCAACTAATGAAAACAACAAGAAAAGTCGCAAAAAGTGTAAATATACATTGATCTATTCATCTTAGTAGTATAAAAGGTGTCAGACATTTGTAGAGTTGGTTCCTTTCTTTCCCATAATTTTAATACAAAGTGTCAACTTTCGACCACCTCTCTTTTAGTTTGTGGAGGCCATAACTTTCAATCTACCTTTATTATTTTCGGTTGCTAGTTGGTCCAAATTTGAGCTAATTCGGAGGAACAGAATACACACTCCAAGAGCTTAGATACCAGGAATGTATTGTAAGACTACAGCCTATCAAATGATTACATATCTTTAAAGCTACTCTAAACATATAACAAGAATTGGTTAAAATTATCACCTGGTTATTAAAATTATCACCTGTACTGTTTAACTCTAACGGCAACCCCTATTTCCCATCCATATTAATAACCTGTAATTTATATGTCCCTATTAAAATTGACACTGAAGTAGGCGCTTATTACTTTTGTAGACTCCTCCCTATCTTAGTCAAAGCAAAAAAAAAGAAGAGTTGTAAAACCACATCAGATAATATGATCGATGACAGTACTTAAGTTTTGCGGGATTTTTTAAGATATTCATACTACAATTAAAATAATTTGTTCTCAGAAATATAAACGTTGTTGAATTTCTTGTTTTGTTTTCTTTTAAATTTCATAATAATTAATGGTTAATTAAGTAATGCTTACACTTTGTTATGAATCATATTTTGAAAGAAAAAAGGCAAAACTCAGTTCAAAGACTTTGTAAAACAATAACGGAGACATTATTGAATACAACATATTGTAAATTGTAAATTACAAATTAAAAATCAAATGTTTCACCTTAAAAGAAAGGAGAAAAATGTATTTCCTAGTATGAATAAGAAGAAATAATAGTGAACTGAATGCAATGTACCCGAATTTACACAATGTTTTTAAGTCGTATGGAAGAATAAAATATCAAAAGCTTTGGTATGGACACAATCTCCCATAAACCCGAGTAAAAAAACTTATATGACCAAATCCAATTATTTATTTGTTTTTATTAATTTCCTAATAGTAATTCATAAGCCTTCTCGCCCAAAAATAAAACGTATTACAACAATATATACTCCTAAATAAATATTAAAAAATTAAATACTTCACATTTGCAAAAAGATGTAAGATTCTTAGCCTAATTCATTTTAATTGGCTCCCCAGCCATAATAAGATTATGCGAAAATTTAAACTGTTGGATTTTTGAACAAGTCCCATGCGACCAGCAATTCAAAAAGATTGAAAAAGATTCATGCAACAACACAAAGTTGGATCTGTAGAATAGAAGTAAATAAGTTTTAAGCGAAAAACATTATTCGAGTGTGAAAAGATTCTTAGCTCGGCGGGCAATACATTCCAACACCTGGTCACACGAATACAGAATGATCTTTCGAAAACAGACCTAAATATACGGGTCAAGTTTATCTGAGTAAGACTTTTACAATCAACACATTCAGACTCTTGCTTTGTTTGTTCCAACTGCACTAAATTCTTTGAGGAATATCTGGATTTAAAACCTTTTCATTCCATAACAATTTTGTCCTCATCATCATTAGAAAAGTGAGAACGAGAGATTGGTATGCTTTGCAACATAGATAATGATTTTCTTATCTTTCTACAAGAATTTAAACTTCAGTTCAATTACAATTGGAAACATTTCGACATAACAATGTGTTAAGATTCCATTATTATTCCAATTTCTTGTTGTTGGACATCTGAATATATGTTAATTATACCCTACACCACTACTGTGGTACAGGGTATTATAACCTAGTGAATTCATTTGTAACACCCAAAAGGAAGAGAGATAGACCCATTGGTAAGTATACCGATCGATTCAGAATCACTTTCTGATTCGATTTAGCTATGTCCGTCTGTCCGTCTGTTAATGTTAATTTGTGTACAAAGTACAGGTCGCAGTTTTCATCCGATCGTCTTCAAATTTGGTACTGGCATGTTTTTCGGCCTAGAGACGATTGAAATTGGGAAAAATCTGTTAAGATCTGGATATAGCTCCCATATGTATGTTCGTCCGATTATCAGTGATAATGGAATAAAATGGTCATTTTTTAACCGAAATTTGACAGGAAGGATTTTTTTACGACTCTCGACATAACTGGTGAAATACATGGAAATCGGTTCAGATTTAAATATAGCTCTCATATGTATACATATATCGCTCGATTTTCACTCCTAGAGCCACTGCAAGCACATTTATTGACCAGACTTGCCAAAATATTGCACAACGCTTTCCTCGACAACTACCACAATGTAGGTCAAAATAGGTTCAGATTTAGATATATATGTTCGTCCGATTTGCAGTAATATTGCAATAAAATAGTCTCGAAATTCGGCAGGAGGGATTTTCTCTTGACTCCAAATATTACTGGTGAACTTCATGGAAATCGGTTCAGATTTAGATATAGCTCTTATATATATATCGCCCGATTTTAACTTCTAGAGTCACGCATATATTGACCCATTTTGCCAAAATTTTGCAATACGCTTTCCTCGATGACTGCCAAAGTATCTGAGGATTTTGCTCGAAATCGGTTCAGATTTATGTATAGCTCTCATATAAATGTTCGTTCGATTTTAAGAAATATTGGAAAAAAGTGCTCATTTGTTAACCGATTCTGTCGAAATTTGGCAGGAGGGATTTTCTTATGACTCTCAATGTTATCGGCCCAGATTTAGATATAGCTGTCATATATGTAAAGCGCCAGATTTTTACACCAAGAGCCACTGCAAGCGCATTGTTTGACCAATCTTGCCAAACTTTTGCATAACGTTTTCCTCGACGATTACCACATTATCTGAGAAGTTTGCTCGAAATCGGTTCAGAATTAAATAAAGCTACCATACATATGATCGTCAGATTTTGGGAAATTTGCCATAATGTTGTCATTTGTCAACCGTAGTTTTTACAGTTTGAACAAATTTGCTCGCCGAAGTCCGTCAAAATTGGTTCAGAATTGGATAAAGGTCCCACATTGAACTTACAGGGTAGGTGTAGGGTATTATACAGTCGGAACCCTCGACTTTTGCCCTTCCTTACTCGTTAAATATATCTTGGTGAATCTCCACCACATTGACGTTAAATTATTTAACACACTTTGCTTGTCATAATAATAATTAAATTATTTTTTTTTTATTTCTTCAATTTTAATATTTTCCGCGTGTCAATTCACTATCGACATTAAATTACTTACACTTTGCCGATTATGATATTTTTGCTTGCTTTTATTCCTTTTTTATTGTGTTTTTTCATTGCGAGCATTGTGCACATTTAGCCATGACAAGCGTTAATTTTGTTCACCAATGGCCATTAAGTGCAAAAAACCATACAATACAATTGGCTTTAAGAATAGAAAGCAGTTTTTTAGGTTTATTGTTTTTTTTTGCAAAAAAATCTTCATACAATTAAGTATCCGACATCTAATGTTTGGGTTAAATTGATTGCTGTTGACAAGCTGAGATCTTGTTCTTCAAATTGTTTGTTATTGTTAAAACAAAAAAAAGAAACACGCGTTTTGCCTCAATTTAAATAATAAACAATTAATTTTTTGTTAATTTTAACTTAATGATTGTCACCGTGATAAATGATAATTACAGTTAAATGCCAATTTGAGATTTGACATTAAATAAAAAAGAAGAGAAATCACTTATTTTCAATTAGCATGGCAACAAATACAATTAAAATAAATATAAAAAATATAAAAATCATAATTACGAATTAACAATAAAATATGCAAATTAAAAATTTACAAACTTAACAAGCAAAAATGCCTTGTCGAACTTTGAAAACACATCACCACCATAAATTTCTAAAACTTTTGTGAACCCCAGAAGTCAATTTTCGAGGTATCTGTCCTTATACGGCTGCACCATAATAAGTAGAGAAAGGTTACATATGCAAATGCATATATTTTTTTGAGCATCGGAAAAAAATTTGAAAACACAGAAACTCGTTGCATATTTTGTGCAAACTGCATATATTGCATATTTTTGCATATTTTGCATATTTTGTCCATATTTGTTAACCAAAAAACGCCAGTTATCGAAAATGGCTTAACCGGTTAAAGCTTATTTTTGTATTTACCCTTATAATAACTCAAAAATACGAATCTGGTGGTAAGTTTAGGGTCAAACTATTGGGTGAGCTGCCCCACCCAAAAGGACTTTGGTAGATTGGGACAATATCTGATTCAAATGTAAGATATTTGGACTTATGTTATCTAGACCCGTCCGATGGGTATCTAAAATTTGGCTCTACAGAATACTAAGATATTACTTAGCACTAGAGAGATCAAAAGGTCATATAAATATTTTTTGTTTGTTCAAAAATTAATGTAGCTTTTTATTAAACTGACTTTATGTTAAACACATTATTTTATTTGTAAAATTTTCTTTAACGAAAATGCGTATGCAATATACCTACATAGACTTACCGGTCATTTTGACCTCTTGTATAATATAGTACCACTGTTCGTAAATTTTGTTAAAATAATACTTAAACCGGTTTGGTCCAAGTAGGTACATATATAAAAAATCATGGTCTTTCTAGTATAAAACACTAAGGTCGTCTTTTTTACATTCTTCTTTTTTTGGAAAATCCCGATACATACATTGAAAATGCGGAAGGCAAATTTTTCTAAAATCTGACCAACTTAAATAATAATATCAGTCTATATGGGAGCTATACTAAGATATAGACCGATCTGAACCATATTTGGCACACAAATCAATCTAAATCTAAACACAACACATTGTGCTAATTTTCAGCGAAATCGGGAAATAAATACGGCTTTTAAGGGCCTAAGACCTTAAATTGGGAGTTACAGACCAATCTGAACCACATTTGGCACAGATATCAAAGATCTAAACACAACTCGTTGTGCCAAATTTTAGCCAAATCGGGTAATAAATACGGCTTTTATGAGCTTAAAACCTTAATTCGGAAGATCGGTCTATATGGGAGCTATGGTATGATATAGACCGATCTGAACCATATTTAGCACAGATATCAAAAATCTAAACACAACTTTTTGTGTCAATTTCAGCCAAATCGAGTAATAAATAGTAATAATAGACCGATCTGAACCATGGCACACCATGGCACAGATATCAAAAAATGCCAATTTTCGGGGAAATCGGGAGATCGGTCTATATGGAAGCTATACTTAGATATAGTCCGATTTGAACTATATTTGGCACAGATATCAGAGATCGTTGTGCCATATTTCAGCCAAATCGGATAATAAATGTGGTTTTTATAGGCCTAAGATCTTAAATCGGAAGACCGGTACAAACTTGAACCTAGTAGGTTCTTAGGATACAATTAGAGGAAAATGGGTTTAAAGAGGACATTTATACCCATAAAACTACTTAGAACCCAAACCATTAAATCATTTAAGGTTGTAAACGTATATATTTTGGCTCGTACATTTTGCATATATCAAATATGACGTCAAAATTCGTTTTCTTACACCAAATAATGCCTAAGTACCAATTTTGGACAAAATCGGTCCATAAACAAAAAGTGCATATATATCCGCTCTCTACTAATAAGGTCTTATCCATACCAAGTAGGACTGGCAGACAGATAGACAGGGTTAATACCAATCAGGAAAAGAGTTTCTACAATCATTATAATACTTATCTCTGAATCTAAATTTTTTCCTTTTTCATGTTGTAATGCCCCAGAAATGTTGTAGGGTACAAGTGGAATAGGAGAAATTAAACATTCCGAAACAAACAAACTTTATCCTCGCTTAATTCCACCTTTGCAAGATTTCATTTATACGAGTATGTATGTATTTTTCCTGTTTTCATAATACCATGTAAGAGGGAATATATAAGCCAATCCCATTTGTAAGCGAAGAACAAAGGAAACTGAGCTATACATATTCCTAAAATTTATGGAAAAAAAATTCCATTGCCTCAATCAATGAGCAGATGCGGAACAAAGACAATTTTGCATGCGTCACATCATTGATATTGAAAATAAAAAAAATGAAAATGGGTATTTAATTTCAATAACCGATCTCCTGCGATACAAGACAGCTACAAACTCAAATAAATACGCCCCAAATAAAAATATGTAGTCGTAAGCATTTGTTTATATTATATAGCACCCAATTACAATGAAAATGTATGCCAAAAATTAATCGTGGTACAAAATAACACCATGCTACAAAATCGCCGTTCAAACTTAATTAATTGGAAAATCAAAATAAATTTTGAAATTTGGTAGCAACAGCTTTGGCACATATCGGATGAATGATATGTATGAAAGCTATATCTAATATCAGGATTCACTTAATAAGGTTAAGTCAAGCGATCAGCCGACATACAATTTTTTTATACCCACCATCGAAGGATGGGGGTATATTCATTTTGTTATTACGTTTGCAACACATCGAAATATTCATCTCCGACCCTATAAGGTGTATATATTTTTGATCAGCGTAAACATCTAAGACGATCTAGCCATGTCCGTCCTTCTGTATGTTGAAATCACGCTACAATCTTTAAAAATGGAGATATTAAGCTGAAACTTTGCACAGATTCTTTTTTTGTCCATAACTACTATATCTAGATATAGCCCCCATATAGATCGATCCTTCGATTTAGAATCTTAGGCCCATAAAAGCCACATTTATTATCCGATTTTGCTGAAATTTGGGACAGTGAGTTATGTTAAGACCTTCGACATCCTTCTTCAATTTGGCCCAGATAGGTTAAGATTCGGATATGGCTGATTTAGAGTCTTAGGCCCAGAAAAGCAACATTTATTATCCGATTTTGCTGAAATTTGGGACGGTGAGTTGTGTTAGCCCCTTCGACATGGTTCTTCAATTTGGCCCAGATCGGTCCAGATTTGGATACAGCTGCCATATAGACCGATCTCTCGATTTAAGGTTTCGGGCCCATAAAAGGCGCATTTATTGTCCGATGTCGCCGAAATTTGGGACAGTGAGCTGTGTTAAGCCCTTCGATATTCTTCTTCAACTTGGCCCAGATCGGTCCAGATTTGGATATAGCTGCCATATAGACCGATCTCTCGATTTAAGGTCTTAGGCCCATAAAAGGAGCATTAATTGTACGATTTCGCTAAAACTTGGGACAGTGAGTTGCATTAAGCTCTTCGACATTTTTGCTGAAACTTGACCCAAATCGGTCCAGATTTGGATATAGTTGCCATATAGACTCTATTTAAAGTCTTGGCCCTATAAAAAACGCATTTATAATCCGATTTCACAGAAATTTGACACAGTGACTTATGTTAGGCTTCTCGACATCCGTGTCGTATATGGTTCAGATCGGTATATTTTTTTGATATAACTACTAAAAAGACCAATATTTTGTTATACACAATTGAACAATGACTTGTACTTATTAATATTTGGTCCAAATCGGAACATATTTCGATACAGCTGCTGTGGGGAATAAAGTATGCATTTTTCACCGGATTTTGATGAAAGGTGGTTTACATATAAACCCGAGTTGGTGGGTATCCAAAGTTAGTTTTTACTTGTTAGTTTTGACAGTACTTGGCATTGAGGATGTCAACTTATTCTCTTTATACATTCATTCATTGTTTACGTTTTCTCCTATATGATGACATTTTCAATCGACAGATTTGACATCCTTAATTATGTTCATGGGGCCTATCCACTTTAATTCAACATCAAAAGAGTTCGTCCTTTGACCAAAAAAATGGGATGTAAAACATTTTATGACAATCTGATATCAAACGGTTACTGTAAACTGATGACAAAATGACATGGACGCACAGAAAAAAAGACGTGCAGACAAACACGGCTATTTTCAATAAAGCAAGTTTTCTCCTTGGCTTTTTAAAACCATTCACAAGTTGTAAATCTCTGTACCATATTAGTGATGAAGACTAAACAAAAAAAACGCAACTTATACTAAACAACCTTGAGTTCTTCAACAATCCTTTCAATGTGACTCAATTCATGTGGTTGTGATATAAATGTTTCATATTATAAAAAATAAAAAGAAATATAAAAAAACACAAATTCTAAAACGATTTGCGGCATTGTGTGTTTTGTCGTTCTAAAATATTGGCCTATATTCTAGAATTTTTTTTTATTTGCATTTCGAGACAAAAGATAAGGAGCAATGAGAAATGGTCTTCTCAAATAAAATTATCAAAGCAAATATAATATGAATTTTATTAGCGCATTACTGTGAATTAATATAGCAAGTTAATGAAATTTTATTTAAATAAACGTTAAATAAGAAAAAATCCTGTTTTTGAGTGGAATTCTGCAAAAATTCTAACAAAGAATGGTATTATGAAACTGGTTAAGCAGTTCCAGTAGTGAAATTCAGTAATATGCTTTAATGAACATCGTTTACTTAAAAAACGATAACAGAAAAGTTAACGAATTTTGTATTCAGTAGCCACTTTTAACGATAATCGACATCGTTAAAATCAGCTGTTTTCACTAACGAATTTCTTATCGTAATGTTTAATGATTAGATGTTTACTTTAACGAAATAAATAAATATAAATGTTTATGATGGCTTACAAGTATTTTCTCTAGTTTTTTCTTAAAATGCAGGATTCACTGAATAAGGTTAAGCCAAGCGATCATCCGATATACTTTTTTTTTAATATTTGGCAGTACTTGGCATTGAGGATGTCAACTTGTTCTCTTTTTACATTCATTCTTTGTTTACGTTTTCTCCTATATGATGACATTTTCAATCGTCAGATTTGACATCCAAAGGGCCTATCCACTTTGTGTTTTTGCATGTGATCTAACCTTCTATTAGTGAATCCTGCTTAAAATGTTTCGGATATTATGCGTACAATAAATTAATAAGCGTGGTAACGTGTGTTTCTCATATGAAATATATGAAATTATGAATTATTTATGTCGTGTTTTCAATTTTTGGGTAGAGTTGACAGAGAGAAAAAATAGATAACAATTTCTGTTAACGAGGAATTAGAGAATAACAAAATCGTTAGTGCAAACGATTTTTTTGTCTACATATTTAACTAAACGATGTTCGTTATAAGTTACAGAATTGCGGTACAGAAAGCCTTTGGATCCACAACATTGATGATAAATAGTTGCTAAATTTAACAAGAAATAAAATTTTGGATTATTGCAAGAAAGCAAATTGGCGAAGGAATGAGAGTTTTATGGCAAACAAAATTTTACCGAATATATGTTCTTAGAAATATTTTTATCGCTTTTTTGCTCTATCGAAAATTTTGTTTTAAGAGAAAATTGAGGGAAATTTGCTCTCTAAACGAAAATTTCATTGAAATTTGGTCTTATTGTTGTCTTTAGAGAAAATTTTGTTAAAGTAAAGAGAAAGTTTCATTATAATTGAATCTTTACACAAATTTCATTAAAATTTTTTTTTTCAAGACAATCTTATCGAAATATTGCTCTTGACTATAACTTTATGGCAACTTTTTCTTTAGAGAAAATTTCGTTTTTATTTTGTCCTAATAACTGAAATATATCATCAGTTTGTCTCTAGGGAAAATAATATCGAAAATGT
Organism: Stomoxys calcitrans; assembly: GCF_963082655.1. Lineage (NCBI taxonomy): Eukaryota > Metazoa > Arthropoda > Insecta > Diptera > Muscidae > Stomoxys > Stomoxys calcitrans. The sequence continues at coordinate 11,583,998 of NC_081554.1, read as the reverse complement.
GTCATTAGAGAAAAATTTATCAAATATGTGTCTCTAGAGAAAATGTTATAGAAAATTTGGCTCTAGAGACAAAATTTTTCAAGAATTTTTCTAAAAAAAGAATTGTGAAAATTTTGTGTACCTTTGTAATTAATCGAAATTAATTTTTATCGCAAATTTGTCTTAAGAAAAAATAAAATTAAAATATTGCCTTTATTAATGGTTTATAGAAATTTTTTTTCCAGAAAACATATATTACAAAAATTTATCAAGGTTTTATTTTTTGGTAAAATGTATCGAAATTTCACTTTTCGATTTATTTTTTTGAAATTTGTCTTTAGAGAAAATTTTTTTACATTTTTTGCTTTAGGGAATATAACATCGAAATATTGCCTTTAGAGACAATTTATCAAGTTGTTTTATTTAAAGAACATTTTAACGAAATTTTATTTTTCGGTAAAATGTATCGAAATTTTTCTTTTCGACATAATTTTTGAAATTTGTCTTAAGAGAATATTTTATTAAATTTTTTTCTTTAGAAAAAATTACATCGAAATATTGACTTTAGAGACAATTTATCAAGTTTTTTATTTAAAGAACATTTTAACGAAATTTTGCCTCTAGAATAAAATGTATCTAAATTTTGTCTCTAGAGAAAACTTTATCAAAATATGCCTGAGGAAAAATGTCATCGAAACATTGTCTTTGGAGAAAATATTGTCGTCTCAAGAGAAAATTTCTTTTAAAAAAATTTTCTTTGAATAAAATTTATCAAAATTTCATTTGTCGTTCTTAGAAATATTTTTATCGCTTTTTTTGGTTCATAAAAAATTTTATCAAAAAAAAAAATTTCGAAAAAACTTGTGTCTCTAGAAAATTTTATCAAAAATTTTTACTTTTAAAAAAATTTCATTTAAATATTGTATTGCGAGAAAATTTCATAAAAATTTTGTTCCAAAAGAAAATTTAGGGAAAATTTGTACTTAGAAATGTCATTGAAAAGTTTTCTTTTGAGAAAATTTTATCGAAATTTGGCCTCTCTTTGATAAAAAGCATCGAAAGTATATTTTTCGATAACATATATCGAAAGTTTTATTTTTCGATACAATAAATCCAAATTTTATTTTTCAATAGAAATTATGAAAAATATATTTGTCGATAATATGTATCGAAATTTGTTGTTTGAAAAAGATTTATCGTATCCACAGAAAATTTTCTACAATATATGTCCGAGAATATCAAATTATCAAAATTTTGAGAAATTTTCTTTCAACAAATTTAATCGAAATTATTTCTTTTAAAAGAATTTGCCTACATTGCCTACAACGAAAATTTTATCGAAATCTTTTCTTTAGAAAAAATGTTTTCCTCGGAAAAGATATATATCTTAATTTTGTCTATAGAGAAATAGTTATCGAAAATTTGTATCCAGAGAAAATGTTATCAAAAATTTGTCCTAAGAAAGAATTTAAATTTTAAATTTGTCCTTAGTAAACATTTTGGTGAAATATCATCTTATGGTAAAAAATTTGAAATATTGTCTTTAAAAAAAATTTTGTCGAAATTTCGACTCAAGAGAAACTTTCTTTTACAATATTTTCTTTTGATAAAATTTATCGAAATTTTATTATTTAATATTACTTTTTTAAAAAATTCTTCGAAATTTGTCTTTAGAGAAATTTTTTATGGCATTAGAGAAAATTGCATCAAAATATTCCTTTTAGAGAACATTTATCAATTTTTTTATAACGAACAAAATTTTCCAAAGATTAATCGAAATTTGGTTTAAACAAATTTTATCACAATTTTATCTCTGGCAAATATTTCAAAAAAAAAATTGTATTGTCACTAGAAAAATTTTATCGAAACTTTGTACTTAGATAAAATTTTATCGAAATGTTGCCTCGGGAGAAAATGTTATCGAAAATTCATTACTAGAAATAATTTCATTAAAATATTGTATTCAAAAAAAATTTTGTTGAAATTTTGTCTTAAGAGATTATTCTTTCGACAAAGTTATATTTTTTGATACAATTTATCGAAGTTTCATTGTTAGATAAAATTTATCGAAATTTTATTTTTTGACCAAATTTATCGAAATTTTATTTTTCGAAAAAAATTTCGATAAATTTGCGTTCATATATTTGCGATAGATCACCACAATTACTCAAATTTAATTTAAGAAAATGTGATTTGCAGCGGACATCGTCACACAAAATCAAAATTTAACTGACAAAACAGGTTTTGTGCTTTATATTATTGATATCTGAAATTAAAAACAGTACCGTTAATACATTCAAACAAAAAAATAACAAAAATCGTATGCGTAAAAAGCAGAGGACTGTAAAAGTCATATCCTCTGTGGAGGACATCGGTTGTGAAAGGGTTAATATACTTTATTATTCTTTATGTTCAGCACAAAGCCTCTAATCTAACTATAATGTCCAATTTAGTTAATTTATCAAAATTTATATGCCGCACTGTTAGTGCTCTACGAATAGACTACTTAATGTCTAACATTTCAAGTTTAATCACTCTGCGGTTATGCCATAACATTTACCATCTTTTTGGCTTTCTCGTTTTGGATTTAAGAATATCGCAATGTTAATGCAAAGTTGAGTTGATGCTAATTTTGGTAAATTTGCCTTGTTACCTAATTTGCAGAATATGCATGATATATATAATTTATTATTTATATTTATTATTATTTTATTTGCTTTTTTTATCATATAATTTTTTCTTAAAAGCTATACTAGCTGATTGCTTATGTTGCTCAATGATAAATAGACTAAAAAGGAGATTTGACAAAGGACTGACGTTAGTAGTTAGCATTTCAAAATAATTTAAAACGGCTTTGTATTTAATTATGGTAATCTTTAAGTTCTTATGAATATTTTTATTATATCATAAATCGCTTAGGTTTAGATATCACGTGAAGAGTTTTAAATTTCAAATTGACTTTTAAATTATCTTTTGAAGCAGCAAATAATTACACATAAATACACAGATTGAGATTTGTATACGATATGAGAAGGTAGAAAAGCTTTTTTAGTATTAAAAAAACACCTTATAGCAGGTGATCTTTTCTCATAATTGAATTGAGATAACTGCAGTTTGGGAATCACCTTCTTCTTTAGAAAGATTTTGAACAATTATTTGTGAGCCAGAAGAAATATAAGGTGATGATTATTGTTAAATTTTTGAATTTTTATTTTATACAGTTTTATTTATTTTTCTTTTGGTTTTATTGGGATTTTATTTTATTATTTATTTATTTTTTTTATATTTTATTCGTTATGTTTACCGGTTAGGATGGTCATTGATTTCATTCATTCATTCATTATAGAGGGCGCAATGCATCTTAAAGGATACATGCAGTGACGGATTGCTTTTTTTTGTTTAGTGTTGCAAAAAATTTTCCTTTTGCGATAGTATCCATCGGAAAAATATCCATCGATATTCAGTCAAAATATTAAAAATCGATAGTATTGATAGTGCCAACGATATTTTGGTAGCTGTAATGCACTGGCTGATCAAACAAAGCACAAACACACCATTAGTGGATGTTTCAGAGATTGCTATTCCGGAGTTAGTATTATTATTTAATTTAATTTTAATATATTTTATTTTATTATTATATTTTACTTGCTATAGCCGGCCCGCTATGCTGCGCCTTCACTAACCATCTCCCCAGTACAATTTGTTTATCTACTACCAAATACCTTTTTATTGAACCGCATTTAGCCATGATTGACAAATATTCACATTTTGGAATGTATTTTGAGGGATAGGCAACCTCCTATCACTTGAACCTCATTTTAATACCATAATTCGTTATCTACGCCCGAATACCTTTTATTTGAATCCCATAGCATCAAAACCTTCCCCACTTGGCACGGATTTGGTTTTGGGGCGGTCCTCTTGGTAACCCAGTTTTTATTATTCGATAACCATATTCGTTCTCTACTCTCGAATATCTTTCGTTGGAGTCCTATATTGTTCCGATCGCTCCACATATGATTTTGGGCGGTACTTTTGGGTCGATTTTGGGTCGATTTTGGATTTGGAACGGCTTTCTAGATGCTCGGATCCTTATTTTAGTATCATGTTTATACTTTACTTCCAAATACCTTTCACTGGAATCCGAAATTGTCCAGATCGGTTCACTTTTTATTTTGGGCGGTACTCTTGGAACGACGCCCTGGTATTTATTTAGATCAAATTTTTGAAACCATATTCGTGTTCTACTCCCGAAAACCTTTTATTTGATTCGCAAAACCAAAACCGTTCCCACTTGGGACGGTTTTGGTTTTGGGGTGGTCCCCTTGGTAATTACACCCAATTTTTAATATTCGATAACCATATTCGTTCTCTACTCTCGAATACCTTTCGTTGGAGTCCTATTTATATTGTCCCGATCGGTCCACTTATGATTTTGGGCGGTACTATTGGGTCGATTTTAGACTTGGGACGGCTTTCTAGGTACTCGGATCCTTATTTTAATATCATATTTATACTCTTCTTCAAAATACCTTTCATTGGAGTCCGATATTGTCCCGATTGGTCCACTTTTTATTTTGGGTGGTACTCTTAGGACTACACCCTGGTATTTGGATGTAGTTTTTGACACCATACTCGTAATCTATTCCCAAAAACCTTTCATTTTGATTCCCATATTGTCCCGAGTGGTACACTTTGATTTTTTACGGTACTTTTGGGGCAGTTTTGGGCTTGGCATGGGTTCCAGGGTACTTGGACCCAATTTTAAATATCATATTTATACTTTACTCCCAAATACCTTTCATTTGAGTTACATATTGTCCCGATCGGTCCAATTTTAAATTTGGGTACTACTTTTGGCGCGATTTTGGGCCTGGGGCGGCCTGCTAAGTACTTGCGCCCAATTTTAAATTCCATATTCGTATTTAACTCCCAAATATCTTTTATTTGAGTCCCAGTCGGTAAATATGTTCTGATCGTGGTTTTGGGGGTTGGGGAGACCCCTAAAACATCAAGGAATATATTTTTACGCGAGATTTGTATTCTACTCCTAAATACCCATATTGCCCAAAGTGGTAAAAATGCACAGTTGGGTGGTGTTTTTGGTGGGTCTCACCGACACTTAGGGTGACATTTTTATGCCAACTTTGCACTCTACTCTTAAATAACTTTCATTTTATACCCATATTATCCCAATCGGTAATCGAGTTCGTTCGGATGGGTTTAGAGATGGGGCGTCCCCATAGGTTATTTTAACCCAAAATTGTATACCAATTTCGTGTTTTTGGAGTACCATAAGGTTGCATACCATAAATAAAATCGCCGACAATTGTCAAATAATAAATAAGTTGAACAAACATTGATTTGGTACAAACATTGATTTGGTAGAAAATGCCAGCCAAAAACAAGTAAAAGTGTGTTAAGTTCGGCAGGGCCGAATCTTATATACCCTCCACCATAGATCGTATATGTCGAGTTCTTTTTCCGATATCTATCTCTTTTTAGGCAAAGAATAAAAGAAAAGAATTGCTATAATATTGGAGCTATATCAAGTTATGGTCCGATTCGGAATAGAGAGATCGGTTTATATGGGAGCTTTATAAGTATATAGACCGATTCGATCTATAAGAATTGTGACCTCTAGTGGCTCAAGAAGTTAAGATCCAAAGTCGGTTTATATGGCCGCTATATCAAAACATGGACCGATATAGGCCATTTACAATCCCAACCGACCTACACTTAAAAGCATTTGTGCAAAATTTCAAACGGCTAGCTTTACTCCTTCGAAAGTTGGCGTGCTTTCGGCAGACAGACGGACGGACAGGGCTGGATCGACTAAAAATGTCATGACGATCAAGAATATATACTTTATGGGATCTTAGGCGAATATTTCGAGGTGTTACAAACAGAATGACGAAATAAGTATATCCCCATGCTATGGTGGAGGGTATAATTAACTGATCTTGAAAGCATAGACTACAATAAGAATTATTGGGTTGCCCAAAAAGTAATTGCGGATTTTTTAAAAGAAAATAAATGCATTTTTAATGAAACTTAGAATGAACTTTAATCAAATATACTTTTTTTACACTTTTTTTCTAAAGCAAGCTAAAAGTAACAGCTGATAACTGACAGAAGAAAGAATGCAATTACAGAGTCACAAGCTGTGAAAAAATTTGTCAACGCCGACTATATGAAAAATCCGCAATTACTTTTTGGGCTACCCAATATGACCCGTGGGAACCCGTGGGAATGCATCATCAACGAGCGTACTTATCGCCACTATATAATGCTGTGACTTAAACACTTATCTCAAGAATGCCTACCTACATATGTTTGTGAAATTATTATTATTTTTTTTATTTAAAATTACTGCAGTCAGTTATGGAAGTTTAACACAAATTGCATATTAATAAAAACAAAATAATCTAATCAACAGTTTGTTAAATATGTACTACATGTGTTGTTTGGCAACACACGTTTTTTTCAAGAACTGTTTTTGATACCAATTGTTTGACAATGTTTGACCTTAGGGTGGCCTGAGGCAACTTATAGCTCAACCATAATGCGCCTGTAATTTAAAGGCGATTTAAACCGCCATGCCGCAGGTATGGCCTATCATGCTTAAAACACTCCAGAATTAAAAAAAAAAGTCATATCTCAGCGCAAAGTTTCGCAAGGATCACCTGTATTGACAGCACGGGACGCCTATAGTACGCCAAGTTCATCGCTTAAGGGCTAATCGGCTTCATACTAGAACTATCAAGGAATTTACCAAAGTAAAACTCAGACACAACTAGGATGCCTTTAATAATGTAAGACCATCATGAGGAATGAAGAAATTGGAAATCTAAACGGCTTATATTACCCTTTATAAAGAGAAACACTTCAAAAAGTGTAGTGTCAAGCCCAAATGTTAAATTAAATGAGCATACCATAAAGGAAGAGTAGGAATACTTCTCTCTTATCAATGGGTGTTCTCCGATTCAAGTTTCAGCCCAATGTTATAGAACCTTCTTCTCATTGCCAAGTCAAAGCGGCTGGATAATGCCTTTGGGACTCGACAACAACTTAGTTCAGAAGTTTTGCCCTTTTGAATACTTCACAAATGTCGCCAGCATTATGGAGGGTTTTACCACCGATGAATAATTGTTATCGCTACTCTCGAAGGTACTCTCACTACGGAGGAGTAGGGAAAGGCAAATGGCAAAACTGCACGAGGGCTATAGACAATATTGTGCGTTTTAAAAGAGTCTCATCAATATTCTGCATGTATAATGTTGTTTTCCGGCTTATGGTGTGTGGTGTTGTGTTCTGGAGTACTACACTTCAAAAATCCATCTTCAAGGAGCAGCTGCTTTGGCCGCTTTGTAATTCTTGATATGATGATATTATTTGCGATGCTTGACAATAGGTTAGGTTAGGTTAGGTTGAAAAAGAGGGTGCAGATATTAATCCACCCCATGCCACTATGGACATACACCTAAGCCAGTAATCGACTTATTCTAAAAACTATAAAGCAACCTCTAAAAATAAAAATTTAAATTAAGAATTCCGCGCTACTTACAAAATCCTTAATTGTTTTCAATACCACTCCCCTAAGTTGGATCATGTCTGGTATTGTGTCTCCACCTAAGTGCTTGTATCTGTTAGACGCGAAAGCCTGGCAATGACAAAGAAAATGCTCCAACGTCTCATCATCTTCCCCGCATGTCCTACACATGCTATCACTTGTCGCACCGATTTTACATAAGTGATCCAATCCTATGGGGGATAGGATTTTCGCCGTCCTGCCAACCGTTTCGCTGTTTCACAACGTCGCATAAGCATTCGTCGCTCACTTCCTTAAGTCGGACTGCGTCGACCCGAAAGGCTTCGGGTTAACCAAGTTTATTAACGGCAGTCCTCTGGCCTTCACCGCCACATCGCCTGTCCCTTCATTTCCTCTTACTCCTTTATGGACCGGCACCCAAACGAGGCGGATTTTGCCATCGTGACCTTACCGTCTCGGTAAAGACGTTCACACTCGACGTCCTCGCGTTAGCACCACACCACTTCGCCCGGATCACCGCCTGCAGGATCGTATTATGGTCAGGCAGTCTAAAACAAATCTCAGTCGCTGGGTTCTCAATGTAAACTCCCAGGCCCACTCTGTCCTCTAGCTTCGATCCATCCGTGTATACATGACCTTCCAGGTGGCAATACTAGGGTTCCCTCAATCCAAGACTGTGCCGAGAGCAGTAGTGCCTCGCACTCCACTTCAAGCTTCATCTCTGGTATTAGATCGGAAACCTCTTCCCTTCCTTCCAGGTTTCCTATCGGCGCTTCGATTATACCGCGATGGTATGAGCTGCTTCCATCATCAATCCATTCTCCCATCGCCTTAAGTCTCATAGCCGCAGTGGCTGCCTCACACTTAATCTGTATGGCAATGGGTCGGATATCTAGAATAGTCTCCAGTGCCCTAGTGGGCGTGGTCCTCATCGCTCCACCTTTGCAAAGACAACATGTTCTCTGAACCTGTTGTATGGTCCTTATGTTGCACTTTTTCTCCATAGCAGTCCACCAAACTTAAGAGACGTAAGTAAGTATTGGTCTAATTACGCTCCCGTAGAGCCAGTGGACTATCCTCGGATTCAGGCCCCATTTCGAGCCTACGGCCCATCTACATAGTGCCCAACATCTTTCAGCCTTCTCAGTACGCTCCTAAACTCAGTTTCCTGTCCAAGATCACACCTAAATATTTGAACTTGTCAGATATCGAAATGCTTGACAATAAGTTTTGTAACTGGAGTGATCAGTTTGGGCATGGAAACCCGAGGTTTTAGATTCATACTCATTCACCCCCGACTTTTTATTATGTATTATTTTTTATCCGAAGCACTATTTGTGGCCAATTTAAATGACACTGACAATTTTGTTTAACCTTTAAGTATGGGCTTTAAAATAAACACCATTTACTTTCTGCTAACATAAACACGCAAAAAGCTATATGGAATTACCATTTTTTTTAAATGCATTTAAATTTGTTCTCCAATGCGATTTATTTCATACACATTTCTATATTGATTCTCAAAAAAGGAGATGCAAACATTTTGAGTTATTCTTAGACATACAAATTTGTTTTTCAGCAAATTTATATTCTGAACAAATTAACATAATTAAATGCTTATACGCGTTTGTGTTTAGGAATATGGAATTATATAAATCTTTTATTATTTAATGAATTTATGCATTACCAGGCATACATAAATTTGCCTAGATTTATGATTTTGGAGGCTTAGCTTTTAATTTTTCATTTAAGGACCATTTTTATATACACCACATCACTACAGTGGCGCAGTGTGTTAAAGCTTGTTTGCTTGCAACACCCATCGATCGATTCAGATATTGCATATCGATTTCATCCATTACATTTCCAAACATCGGTCTTTAAACTTTGTTAAGCGATCCATGGCGGACGGTCGGTTTTCCAGATCGACCTATGCAATGGCCGATAAAAGTCTACCCATAGATAAATTATGTATATATAGATAAAAAATTTGAAGATCGCACCTAGGCTGGTTAGTAGCGCATGCGAGTCTGGTATTATCTAAGAACATGCCTTAAGCACAATTCTGCTCTCAATGCCATGCAGTTTGTGTGATTTGCATTTTCTAAATATGCATAATTTTATTTCCCGTGAAGAAAACTATTGCGTAATGCACGCAAAGAGTATGGAAATAACAGAGAATTCCGATCAAAATCCGTTCATATTGCCATAGAGTAAATCGTCGAGCAAATTTTTGAGAAGATCGATTGATTAATGCAAAGGCCTTAAAAGTGAAAATCGGGAGATGCATAATATAGGAGCTATATCTAAAACTGAACAAATTTCTATGAAATTCATTAGTTATCAGAAAAGTTATAAGAGAAACCTTCGTGTCAAATTTTGTAAAGAACGAGTAACCCATAATTAAATTATTGAGTATTATTCGAAATCAGACGAAAATATATATGGGAGGTATATCTAAATCTGAGCCAATTTCTATTAAATTCAATATCAATACCGGGAGTCATAATAGAATCCTTTGTGCCAATTTTTGTGTAAATTGGTTAAAAAATACCAAAATTATTCTAATACCAGTCCAAATAGGACGAAATTTTCTGTGAATCGGTTAAAAATGCCAAAATTATTGTAATACCAGTCCAAATCGCACTAATTTTCCTGTGAATCGGTTAAAAATGCCTAAATTATTGCAATACCAGTCCAAATCGGACGAACATATATATGGGAGCCATATCTACATTTGAACCGATTTCTATGAAATTCACCAATAATGTCGAGACTTACTATTTCCTTCATGCAAAATTTCGTGACAATCGGATTACAAATGACGATATAATTTCAATTTTACTTCATATCGGACGAACTTAAATGGGAGCTATATCAAAAACTAAACCGATTTTTTCCAATTCCAATAGAGGATCGGATGAAAATTGCGACCTGTATTTTGTATACAAATTAACATGGACAGTCGGACAGACAGACGGACATAGCCAAATCGAACCAGAAAGTGAGTCGTTTAACTTATCAATGGGTCTACATCTCTTCCTTCTGAGTGTTACAAACAAATTCACAAAGTTATAATATCCAATACCAAAGTACGGGTGTAGGGCATAAAAACAGAAACGAAACGACGTGGAGCTATCCCCAATGATTCCTTCTATAATTTACATGTTATTTATATGTTGAAAAATCTTCCAAATTGGAAGGAACTACCAATTTTGGAAGGAACTTACCAAAAACGGCAACATAGTTCTTGATATGGGGCCATATTAAGGACAATCTACTGACTAAAGGTCTTATGGACATAAGACAAGAAATATCGGAAATTCGGTTCAATGAGTTGTGTTAAATCCTTACACATTCTTCCCTTTATTGACCGATTTCACCGAAATTTGGTCCAGATAGGACACGAAATGCGTTTAGGATATACATACATATATCTGATATGGTGGGTATCCAAAGTTCGGTGCGGCCAAACTTAAGGAGTTTTTACTTGGTACAGTTATTGAATATGGTTAGGACTAATGATTTGCTTAAATTCAATAAATTTTATATTTCACCAATGATTTGTTCCTATTTCTATATTTAAACCCTTCATCACTTCTGTAATACGGGGTATTATAACGTAGTGAATTAGTTTGTAACACGTAAAAGGAAGAGAGATAGACCTTTTGATAAGTATACCGATCGACTCAGAATCACTTTGATTCGATTTAGCTTTGTCCGTCCGTCTGTCTATATGTCTGTCCGTCTGTCCATGTTAATATGTGTACAAAATACAAGTCGCAATATTCATCTGATCGTCTTCAAATTTGGCAGGAAGGATTTTACTATGACTCTCGACATAACTAGTGAAATCGGTCGAGATTAAGATATATATATATATAAATATATATATATATATATATATATATATATATATATATATATATATATATATATATATATATATATATATATATATATATATATATATATATATATATATATATATATATATATATATATATATATGGTTCAGATTTAGATATAGATATATATAGATTTAGATATAGCTCCCATATATGCGTTCGTCTGATATTGAAAAATATTGCTATAAATATTGGTTTAGAATTGGATATAGCTCCCACTTTGTACCTATAGTATAGGTGTAGGGTAAAATATAGTCTGCACCGCACGACTTTTGCCTTTCCATACTGGTTTAGAAATTAATTTCACACTTCGGTTAAAATTTCTTTACGAGGAGCCATTGCGCTATTAAATACTTTTTATCAATGTCAGAGATGTAACTAAATAAATATATTTATACTCTACAATGAATTCAGGAGCCAAAAAGATAATGAACGATACTTTTCCTAAAGTGTCACCTGATAATAAACACTATTGTATAAAATTACGTACGTAAACGTTTGTGATTGCATTTTTGAAGTATTGGAGTGCCCAAAAAGTAATTGCGGATTTTTTATATAGTCGGCGTTGACAAATTTTTTCACAGCTTGTGACTCTGTAACTGCATTCTTTCTTCCGTCAGTTATCAGCTGTTACTTTTAGCTTGCTTTAGAAAAAAAGTGTAAACAAAGTATATTTGATTAAAGTTCATTCTAAGTTTTATTAAAAATGCATTTATTTTCTTTTAAAAAATCCGCAATTACATTTTGGGCAACCCAATATTTCGTGCATAAGACTTTACAAAACTACATCAATGCTTGTTCATTGTACATATGTTACAGATCTCCTTCGGTAGCTGCTATAGGGGTTATAAATAGAATTTTGTTGACAATACATATTTCATATGTGGAACTTCCAAATTTTGTTGAAAAAAAAAATTTTTTTTTGATTACTTATATCTTTTGGTATTTATGAATTTTATAAGTATGGTTTTATTTGTACTTCTTTTAAACCCACACTTTGCGCATTATTTTTGTTGTATGTTATATGTACGAATGGTGCTGCTATTTAGAATTCTCACCACTGTTTTTGTTATGGCAGCGAAAACGTATTCCCCCTCAATCCTTATAAATATAGAATACAAATAAAAACAAAACTAAGGCATATACGCAATGAACCAGAGAAGTCAACACAATGCCAACAGTGGAACCAAAAGAAATAACAACAACAAAAGTTTCTCCAAGAGCAACCGCAATCACGAAATATCTTAAAAAAAAAGAAAATAACCTTTTGTGTTGAAAGACAGCGATCACTGACTGTAATTGCAGATGGTAGTCGTTGATAAAATCCAGACGCTGTACTGTGATTGGGGATGACGACCGAACGGATGAATGGCCACGCTACTGACGTATTGAGTGTATCTTAGTTAGTTGGTAGTGTATAGAATGAACATAAAATAAAAATTCTTTTTTTCACACTATTCACTGAGCGCCACTGTTTGGGCATAAATATACATATGTGGTTAAATATGCGAGTATGCCCTCTTATGTTGTGGCTGGGTGTGTGGAGAATCACTGGGACGATTTGCTCATTTTTTTTTTAATTTTAATTTGTATTTCTTTGCTTTGAATTTAAGTACATATAACTTTTTTTCCAATATGATTTTTCATTATTTTGTATAATAAAATTTCTTTTCGTTAATATATAGATTCGAAAACCTTTTTGTTTTACAACACACTTTTAAAATTTCCACTTTCCTTTTTTCAAAAACACTAATTAACATTGACGATAAATCGAATTGATGTATTTAATTATTTTGTTTCTTTGTTTTTTAAATAAAAAATATACAAACAGAATTTTTTACCGCGTCTCGCGCGCCTAGCAAAGTCGGCGAAAGACTAAACTAAATCATTCAAGTGTACGGTTCTCTTATAATATTTTGCTTTGTTTGCTGCCGTCACCAAATGATTCGAATGAATGCTTGCCTGCTTGCTTGGTGCTTTCGGCTTGTTTACATCTGTCAACCCCAATTCGCCTTAGAGCCAATGTTTCATTTTCGACTGTTTCGTTTCGCTTTGTTTCAATTGATGTTTTGGTTATACAAAAGAGCAGCTTAGAGCACTATGTTGTAGTGACTCATGTCTGCTTCATGCCACAGCTGTAAACTGTGAGAGTCAGTATTGAGTACACTGTGTTTAAAGAGGAAGTTCAAATAATGCACTTATCGACTGCTGAAGACTTTGTATTTTTGTAGTGAGGAATCCAACGTCAATAATTGTAGATGGTTGCCACAGAAGTCTGGATTGAAATGACAATTATTAGAGTAGTTGTCAATTTTGTATGTGTAAAAGGCCTTGTTTGGCGTAGTTATTGAAACAATAAAATAATTAAGAGGAAAAATTAATCTACGACAGCGATGCAGGGCTGCCAGATAAATTTGGAGGAAAATCAGCAGTTTAGGCCAAAAAATAGGCAATATCGGCACTCTAACCTTAAAAAATCTAAACCTCTTTTAAACAGTATAACGCATAGTTTAAGGATAAAAAGTAAGCACCTTAACTTGTAAGTAGCAAGAAATTCCTAACTTTAAATTTTCTTTAAAGAGCTTACTTTCGAGTTTTTAGAGCTCACAACAAACCGATTACTGGCTTAGGTGTATGTCCATAGTGGCATGGGCGGATTAATGCCTGCACCTTCTTTTCAACTTAACCTAACCTAATTTCTGTCGAACTTCACATACCCACCACCACGAAAATAGTTGGAACCTGGTTAAATGAGCTCCAAAAATCTCATCACGAGGTCGTCTTTATGGCAACTTTGCCAAAATATGGTCCGATTTAACCCTATTTGACGTGGAGTCTTAGCTAAGCCTGGTAGCTTTGTCAAGACATAATCTAACATAACCTGCCTATTGTAAAACATTATCTGCTTCAAATTTTAGCTCTATACATTTAATTTTAAGGACTGTACTACGATTGACAGACTTGAAAATGTACGACAATCATGAATATACATACAGAGAATGACAGAAAAATTATGTTCTTCGTTATTGTTTTGTTTAATAATTGATTTTGGAAAAGAAAAAATCCTTTTCAAAATTTGGGAAAATCGTCACTCTGCAATTTTTGAAGCAAAGCAAATCATTTTTTGTACTGAATGATTAGTGTTCTGCAAAAGTAAATATAAAATTTGTAATCTTAAATACTTTTTTATACCTTTCAATCGTTTAATCAACAAAATAAATTTTTTTTAAATAAAAACAGAAAAACGATGCGTATATTCCTGCGCATTCGTTGCAGTCTCAACATCAACTGAAACAAAGAGCATTAGAACGCGTGTGAGTAGCCATCAACGCTACCGTAAGGGGCTGGACATCGCTGCTCTACAATGACTCATGCTGCCAAGATTATAGAGCTTACCATCAATGCCTACACTCAAATAAAGATTTACTCAAACTTAAGTCTTTGTTTTAAATTTAACGGTCTTATTCCCAAAACTTAATAAAGCCTTAAAATAGGTTTATTTGACAATTCTATAAGGGAAATGTGGAAATAAACCTATTTCAAATCTATATTAAGTTTTTTGAACACGTCCTTTAGGGTTTTGATAATAATTCCGAGCTAAAGATATTCAACTCACAAATAAGTATAACGTCCTAGCATAAAAGACGTGGTGTGGATATAAACCAAGTATGCGGCATCTTAAATTGAAAACTGCATGAATCCTTAATACAAGAAATTAATGTTAAAATCAAGGCCCAGCCCAATCATATGCAGACTTAAATAACCATACAAGTCCCCAAATTCAATACAAAAATTTAAATGGATAAATATGTGCTGCAACTTAATTTAAACGACATTGAATTTTTAAGAAAAGAGATCCATATCCATAAAAGAAGGTTGTTTTAACTTGATGGGGGGTGGTTACTCGGTTTGAAAATAAGGTCGTTGCAATTTCTATTTAAAATTACGTCAGCTCAACATATAAAATAACTTTTCTGTTTTATTTGCAAATTTGAAATGATTTTGTACTTAATTGGACGAAATATTTACATGTATTTATTTATATAAACATCGTACTATATATATTGACGACGAGTTAATATTTTAATTGTCCTTATCCCTTTCAAGCTTTCTTATGATTTAAAAAATCCATTGTTATTTCTATAGTATAAAGAATAACAAGTAAAAATGCGTTAAGTTGAGCCCAGCCAAACTTTGGATACCCACCATCTCGGGTATAAATGTAACCACCTTTCGTCAAAATCCGGTTAAAAATGCATACCTTATACCCCATAGCAGCTATATCGAAATATGTTCCGATTCGGACCAAATACTAATAAGTAAAATTCATTGTTCAATTGTGTATAACAAAATATTGATCTTTTTAGTAGCTATATCTAAAAATAAACCGATCTGAACCATATAAGACACGGATGTCGAAAAGCCTAACATAAGTCACTGTGTCAAATTTCAGTGAAATCGGATTATAAATGCGCCTTTTATGTGGCCAAGACTTTTAATAGAGATATCGGTCTATATGGCAGCTATATCCAAATCTGGACCGAACTGAGCCAAATTGAAGAAGATTGTCGAAGGGCCCAACACAACTCACTACCCCAAATTTCGGCGACATCGGACAATAAATGCGCTTTTTATGGGCCCAAAACCTTAAATCGGCGGATCGATCTTTATGACACCTATTTTCAAATCTGGACTGATCTGGGCCAAATTGAAGAAGGATGTCGAAGGGCCTAACACAACTCACTGCCCAAATTTCAGCAAAATCGGATAATAAATGTGGCTTTTATGGGCTTTAGACCCTAAATCGGCGGATCGGTCCATATGGGGGCTATATCAAGATAAAGTCCGATATTGTCGATCTTCGAACTTAACCCGCTTATGGACAAAAAAGAATCCGTGGTAATGTTTCAGCTCAATATCTCAATTTTCGAAGACTGTAGCGTGATTTCAACAGACAGGCGGACAGACAGACGGGCATGACTAGATCGTCCTAGATTTTTACACTGATCAAGAATATATATACTTTATAGGGTCGGAAATGGATATTTCGATGTGTTGCAAAAGGAATGACAAAATGAATATACCCCCATCCTTCGGTGGTGGGTATTTAAACAAAACAAAAACAGATTTTGACATAACTTAACACTTAAAAGCACGCTCCGGTAGCCGAGTTGGTAGCATACTCGTATTGCCATTGCGGGGGTCGTGGTTTCGATTCCTACCAGAGACCTTTGTCAGTCGCTACTGTGGCATCCCAATGGACTTAAAATTGTCTAAATGAGTCTGTAGAAAAGACTAACCTAGCAATAGAAAGAACAAGTTTTCTTTTGCACATATTTTGCTTAGCTGGTATTTTGTTGCTTTATGTAGTTGATGTCACCTAATTATAGGCAAATTTTTTGTTTGAAACATAATTTTTACATTCAAAAACTTCCTCACAGAGAAATTATAGATAAAGAATTTTAACTTCGCACATAGTCTGGTTGGTGGCGCTTGTGATTTTAGATAAATGAGAACTATGTAAGAACATGCTGCAAGGAGAATTCTGCTCTCAATGGCATCGCTTGCATTTTCTTAATACGCTTTATTTCCTTTCCCACGAAGGAAACAATAGCATAATGCACGTATACAGGGTTTCGGCAGTCTTACTTCCAGAATGTGTATCATTCTTTCTTTCTTTTCTTTTGCTGTAAATTTGATTTTTTTTTAAATTTTTTCAGCAGAGCTGCTTGCTTTGAAGAAAAATAAAATAATTACCGACACCTATAAGCTTGACATTAGCTGTCAAATTTTGAGAGCATAAAAAGTTCTCTGTTATTTTCATCCTCTTTGCTTCCTTGCTAACAAAGTATACGAGTATGCGTGTTTTCATTTTTGAACCCATTTATAAATAAAAATAAATAAGCAAAATTTAAATTTATTCTAAGATTCGAGAAGGTATTCCATATTCATTTCGGATACTTGTTGGGCAACAATTTTTTTTATGAAATATACATTATAAGCCAACTTCTTTTCTAAAAATAGAAGGCAACAACTGCAAGTCAAATTTATGACATACTTTGACCTAAGACATAAAATTTGGCATAAATGTATATTGTTAGTATTGAAACAGCTGATATAAATCCGCTTCATGCCATTGCCTTAGGTATATGTCCATAGTGGCATGGGGCGAATTAATATCCGCATCCTCTTTACAACCTAGTATTAAAACATAGAATTTGAAACTAAATAGAGTTGCTTCATTTTCATACGTCAGCAAAAATGATAATGAATATATTTGAATTTTTATAATAAAAAATTTGCGGCAAATATATACCTTGAAATAACCCAGCTACGCAGAAAAAAATGTCACAAACACCCAAATACGGAATCGGTGATCGCTACTTATCATGTTCAGTGACGAAGCTCAATTTTTGCTTAGTGGGTTCGTTAGTGGTCAGGTGAAAATCTGCATGTGCTTCACGAATCAATACTTCATACACAACAAATAGCTGTTTGGTGCGGTTTGCATGCCGGCGGTGTCGTTGGGCCATACTTCTTCGTCAAGGATGTCAATCATCACGTTAGCGTGAATGGACAACTCTACCGCACCTTGCTCACTATTTTTGGCTTGAATTGAGAGAAGAGAGAAGATATGGACTTGGATGATATGTGATTTGCACATGACGGTACCACAACCACACAGCGCACGTTACAATCGATTTATTGAAGAATAAATTTGATTAGCGTGTTATCTCAAGAAAGGGCCAGTCGTTCATGCGATTTGACTCTAGACTATTCTGGACTATTTTCTTAGGGGTTATGTCAGGTCATTGGTCTATTCTAACAAGCCGACGATGCACAGTGGCGCGGTTTTGGTTTTTTCGTTGCAAAAATCATTCTTTTGAACCAAATACAACATTTGAATGATTTAAACGGCATATGATAGATATGTAAGTGTTCAGCCTTGGAAATTAATGTTTGAAAAGAGTGCTACGCCTTTTAGCTGCTTAATTAAAACTTATCAAAGTTAAAAATTGTAGAAAAATGGTAACATAACGGAGTAATTTTTTTTTTAATTTTAGATTTTTTTCTTTTTTAAGACTTTAATATTTTAAAATTATTAACCAAAACTTAACTTATTAAGCGTATAACTTTTGATAGGAAAGGACAATATTTATCATATTTTTTCCCAGATTTGCCTATGGTAAGGAAATAGTGCCACAGTTCCAAAAAAGCTGATGACACCTGACCTGAAATCTTAACAACAAAAATTAACTTCAATGCCTAATAAACCGTTATAGATATTTCAGACATCTAGGCATGTTTTTTGTAGGATTTTACGAGCTCCATATTTTGCAAAGAGTCATGACGATCGGTCTATAAATGCCTATATGGCAGCACTTTAAAATTTAAAATGCTAGAGGTGACCTACATTCACGCCCAATGTCAGCCCCTGCACCAACTAGGGTCTCCAAATTTTGCATAATTATTGGCAATCACATCCGCATTCACTATTTCAAGAGATCCTTATCCGTTCAAATGTTATAGAAATATTCTAAGGATATTTTTTTTGGTTCTGCATACAATTCTTGAACCATGTCTTTTTTAAATTTTTAGCCTTTAAACGAAAATGGGGCTAGTACGGGCAGCTAAACTATTTTGAATTATGTTAAGGGGCTATCAAAGAGCGTGTTTTGAAAATATGGCGAGGGTATAAATGTTATATTTATGTTTATTTAAAGTTAAAAAAAGTGAAAAAATCGGGTATTTTTTAAAGAGTTTTATCAAGAGAAGCTCAAAGAAATCATTATTTTTTTTATACCCAACACCGTAAGATAGGGGTATATTCATTTAGTCGTTCCGTTTGCAACACATCGAAATATCAATTTCTGACCCTACAAACTGTATATATTTCGGATCGTCGTAAAATTCTAAGACGATTTAACGATGTACGTGTGTCTGTCCGTCAGTCGGTTGTAATCACTCTACAACCCTCAAAAATTGAGATATTTACATAGCTGAAATTTGGCACAGATACATCTTTCTGATGCACGGTGGTTAAGTTATTGAACGGGCCAAATCGGATCATATTTGGATATAGCTGCTATATAGTTGTTGTTGTTGTTGTAGCAGTGTCTTTTACACCGAGACGGCAGCCCTTGCCGATGGAGGATTCCATCGGGTCAATCCGGTACGTACAACCGGCTGCCATGGGATTGTGCTATATAGTACGATCTGCCGATAAAGAGTCTAATAAAGCCCATAAATGCTTTATTTTTTACCCGATTTCGTTATCACTCTACAGCCCTCAAAAATTGAAATATTGAGCTAAAATTTGGCACAGTTACGTCTTTCTGATGAACCTTGGTTAAGTTCTTGAACGGGCCAAATTGGACCATACTTGGATATAGCTGCTATATAGACCGATCTGCCGATATAGAGTCTAATGCCCATAAATGTTTTATTTTTTATCCGATTTCGCTGAAATTTGAAATAGTAAGTAGTTTAAAGCTTCTCGCAATCTGACCCAAATATGGTTCAGATCGGACTATATTTATATATCTGCCATCTGCCTTCATCGGCAGATGGGTATATATATGGCAGCTAAAGAGTCAGAAGCCCATACAAGCTTTATTTATTGCCCGATTTCGCTACCGAAATCTGATCTAAATATGGTTTAGATCGGACTACATTTAGATATAGCTGTCATACAGACCGATCTGCCGATAAAGGGTCTGACGCACATAAAACATTATTTTTTAACCGATTTCGCTGAAATTTAAAGCAGTGGGTTATTTTAGGCCTCCCGACATTTGACCTAAATATGGATCAAATCGGACTACATTTAGATATAGCTGCCATATAGACCGATCTATTGATAAACGGTCTTAAGCCAATAAAAGCTTTATTTTTTAACCGATTTTTCGAAAATTTTAAACAGTGAGTAGTTATACGCTTCCCAACATCCGACTCAAATATGGTTCAGATCAGACTATATTTAGATATGACTGTCATATAGACCGATATGCCGGTTAAGGGTCTGAAGCTCATAAAAGCTTTATTTATTACACGATTTTATTGAAATTTTAAATACAAAATTCAACAGTGACTTATATTTATTAGACCACTCAATGTCCGTGCCGAATTTGGATGTTATCCAACTTTCACCGGATTGTGACGAGAGGGGGTTTGCATATATACTTTAGGTGTGGGGTACCCTAAGTTCGGCCCGGCCGAACTTAATGCCATTTTACTTGTTATGGATAGTTTTACACACATTAAGTGTATCCATCAAAAGAAAAAATTAAACAAATACAATCCATTATCTAGTTTTGGAGATAAATCACTTAAAATCGGTCTAAAAAACTAAAAATCTGACTTTTCTATATGTACTTCATAATTTGGTAGGAGCATGAAAATGTTGGTTGTTGCCACCTTTCCGAGCAACTGTGGGATGTTGAAAAAGCTCAGTTTCAACATTGAACGGAAAATATATACCGTTTCGGCTGAAATGTGTGGCCGAGTCATCGAAAATTGGGTCCAACGTATTGAGAGATCCAAACGTGACCGCGGTGGACGTATGAACGAAGTCGTGTTCCATTCATAAATATTTTGTTTGCACATCAAGCCAATAATACTGCACCCCTAGTTAGTGAAACATGGTTTAAACTCTATTATTCTATTCACAATAGATATAAAGGGTGATTTTTTTGAGGTTAGGATTTTCATGCATTAGTATTTGACAGATCACGTGGGATTTCAGACATGGTGTCAAAGAGAAAGATGCTCAGTATGCTTTGACATTTCATCATGAATAGACTTACTAACGAGCAACGCTTGCAAATCATTGAATTTTATTACCAAAATCAGTGTTCGGTTCGAAATGTGTTCATTCACCGTTCAGCGATGAGGCTCATTTCTGGTTGAATGGCTACGTAAATAAGCAAAATTGCCGCATTTGGAGTGAAGAGCAACCAGAAGCCGTTCAAGAACTGCCCATGCATCCCGAAAAATGCACTGTTTGGTGTGGTTAGTACGCTGGTGGAATCATTGGACCGTATTTTTTCAAAGATGCTGTTGGACGCAACGTTACGGTGAATGAACACATTTCGAACCGAACACTGATTTTGGTAATAAAATTCAATGATTTGCAAGCGTTGCTCGTTAGTAAGTCTATTCATGATGAAATGTCAAAGCATACTGAGCATCTTTCTCTTTGACACCATGTCTAAAATCCCACGTGATCTGTCAAATACTAATGCATGAAAATCCTAACCTCAAAAAAATCACCCTTTATTACTTAAGTTGGCAACACTGAGTTCATATAAGCCTGAACTGGATACCTAACTTCGTTGGATACATAATTTCGTTGCACTGTTGTGCATGTCCAAATCTCGTCACGTGTTAGCTTACTATTACTGACCTATTCCTGATATATTCTGTAAATCACAGAAATTCTTGCAGGTCAGTTTCTGCTTTAATAGCCTCGTAATTGATTTCGAAAATGCAGCCCTAGCGAATGGAAGACAGTTGCTCAATCACTCTGATTCAGACTCGTATATGTACGTGTATATATGGTTTTGTAAACCCTTTTGACATTGAGGAATCTATACGTATGAAGTTTGACAATTTGAGACTATGAATTATTGGCAACAATCCCAGAGAGATAAATAAATTCCAGTCAGTCTTTTAGAATTTTACGTCGTTATGGCATTTTTTTGAATTTTGATGATCGAATATAACACTGACTTACCGAACTATCTACTTCAACTATCAGCCTCTCTTACGTACCGCAATTCTTGGCAAGTATATATACTAAATACTTGGTTATAAAACTCTTGAAAAATGTCACAATAGTCATAACATGTGTTATCAATTACAACGCAATTTAATAAATGCCGCTCGGTTTAATGCATTAAACACTGAATTTCTGTTTTCCAACTAATTACTCTGTTTTTTAAATAGCTTTATCGTTATATTAAGAATGAAAAACAATAGCATTGTTTGGAGCGTAATTATTATGATTATATAAAATAGCAAAAACACAATTTTGAGGATAAAAAAAACTAATTTTTAGCGGGCATTCGTTAAAAGCTAAGGGCACTTTTAACATAATTAAGATATTAGCCTGCTACATCAGTTAGAAATATTTAAAAAAAAACGTATAAATTGCTTAATATGGGATTTGAACTTTTGCCAATGACAAACGCCAACTTGGGCCTACACTGTTGGAATGACATTGCCTTGGCTAGACTGAACGATCTAAATTTCAAACTGAGAAGACCAAACGAGGCCATTTTGAAGTGCCACATTTTCTAAAAGAAAAAACGATTTCAATGAACAACAAGGTCAAATTCCTTTGACCCACAAAAAATAGTCCAAAGGCGTTGAATCGCAAGTCAATATTCTGCATTTTGGTCAAAAAAAAATTTAGATATAATCTCACGATAGCGCTCACCATTAACAATTACAATTGCAAGGCTTCTGGCTGATCTTCACTCCAAAGTCGACAATTCTGCTTATTTACGTATCCATTGAGCAAAAAATGAGCTTCGTCGTAAAATAGAAGAAACGCGCGATGAACTTTCTTAATAGAGCACGAATAAAATTCAATAATTTGCAAGCGTTGTTCGTTTGTAAGAGGATTCATGGTTTAATTATAGACCAAACTGAAGATGTTTAACAGCGAAACAAAACATGAAAAGTGCGTGAGATGTTTAAACCAGTGTTGCTAAAAAGATAATAGCTAAAAAACTACCGTTTATAAGTTTTTTTGTCAACGTTTTTATAAGAATGATCGATTCAAACATTCACGTTCTTAAATTTCAAAAATTCCCGTTCAAAAATAAGGTACATAATTTACAATAGAGATTTCGAACGATTTTACTCGTTCGCGTATTCGGTAATTCGGCCCTGAACTGAAAGTGTCACAATAATGAGTGTATGACATGTGATACCACAGGAACAAGAAAAGAAAGGTGATTTCTAACCTCCACCGTTGAACAAATTTGTTATGAATGTTCACATATGCCATTTAAAATATACCTTCAGAGTAATGACAACATGGGGCTTATTAAAGAAGACCAATCGGAGTACCGAATATGAACCAAAATATTTCATTACTAGTAATTCTCAATGTTCTACATCGATAAGAAGTTGCAATGCAAAATTGGGAGTGGACATACATATTCTTTTGAGCGCTTCAGTTTCAAATTTCATCGATTGACATTTCGAAATTCATATTCCCTTGTCTATGACTAGTAATTTATTAGTAAATATATAACACCTGTTCTTTATTCTGATATCGTTATAAACATCCATTAAATGATAACTTCCTCCGAACTATTAGCATAGTCTCTTAATCATCTGTGAACTGCTAGTTAAAGTTAAAAGATAAACTTAATTTCACCATTAATGGGAAAAATCTGATGACTTTCGATCCTCAATTCAATCTGACACACACATTCACAATAGAATTTACATCAACGATTGCTTAGATACAGTGAAAAAGCAACAACTAACGATCGACAATTGTGACACCAATTGTAAAATTTATTGAATATTATGCGAACGGAATGAATTAAGCCTGAATTGAAAGAAAAAAAACAAACCTTTCACCATTTTCTTGTTGAAGGCATCAACAATTGATATCGCCACAGTTCTAAGAATGACTTGCTGTGATTGTGACATTCAGCAAGGGAAATGCTGCTTGAATTTTCAATAGATAGGCCTCAGAAAATCAATTTTCTGACACTATCTTCAATCAACATCAAATTAATATTTTATTCATTCCGACGTTTATGCGAGTCATGATGAATTGTTTGCTAATATTGAAGTTCTAGTGAAAGTGTGAAAACCCTCAGGCACACATTTTTCCTCAATTCTGATATATTCCATTCCTATTAACACATATTTAAAAATAAAAATAAACGATCAATTTATTTTGTTATTTGGAAAATAAGTTCTTTTGTTTTAGACTAGTTTGTAATAGTCAATGTCTTAATAGAATAATTATTGGGGTTTAGACAGAAGGAATTGGGAAAAAAAAACTGCGGAGATCGGAATGAAATATATGCTTTGTACCAATGTCCGTAGTGATTGTAGACTGTATGTGCGGGGGCTGATCCTTGGAATCAACTCCGACAACAAATGGGGCTTCAATGACAAAGGAGGAATTGAAGGATGGAAGGCTTTGCCATACATAACATCGTATGTAAAGAGGTGTTATGAGCAATTTTGAATGGTACAAAGAAAATAGTATAGAGGTTAAATTTCAAATACATATTAACTGTAATGATATGAAGTAAGTGGTAAAATTCTCCTTCATGTCGTGGCGCGAAATGTATTAACATTTTAATGACAATTTACAATGATATACAATGGCCTTAAACTTTATTTGTGAGTTATTCAAGGAAGTTTCGCACAATGAAAATACTTCATATTGTAGTTAAGTGAGTTTAGAAAACAATATTTTGCACGAGCGGCTACCAGCAATTTCTGCATACAAATTTGTTTTAGTCCTGCGTATCCATTCACAATCAACAACATGGAACTCTGCTGAATAAATTTTAAAATTTGCATTGCTGTCAAAAATCTTACTCCAAATCTTAATCAACGCACTCATACCTCATATCTTTACGAACCCTTCAACTTTTATATCAATTGGCGCAGGACCATAGTTGATGCGAACTTACACCTGTCATTCACAATTGATGTATTACTTTAATTATCCGCACTTATTTATCAAAAACATAACACAGGAATTCTGAAAACAGATGTGCTGCATTACCTCTATACAGGATAACCATCCAGAACATTGTTTGAATGGATAAGTCATTTTCATACAATAGAATATTCTGTTGCTTTTCGGGCACCATTCGAGGCTGAGGACAAGACCTATCTTATCCAATTATCGCATGTGCGTGATTTATTTAGCTATCGACCTTCTCTGGGAAGCAATATCTTCTTAAAGAGGTGGGAGTAGACGCCGCGCTTTTAGTTTATCAAGAGGCTTTGTGCGGGCGATCCCAAGTCTCTTATAAATAAGTAGCCGAAACTCCCTAGGTATAGAGTACTTCAGCCCTAAAAGTGGGCTTAGAGATTTCGTTTCGGTGTATTAAGCCATAGTTTCCTTCACGGGAAAGGAAATAATGGATATTTATAAAGTGCAAACGACGCAACAGCATGACATTGAGAGCAAAATTCTGCTTGCGGCATGTTCACTAATAACTCTCATTCACAAGCGCCACCAACCACTCTAGGTGTGAACTTCAAATTCGTTATCTATATGTAATCTATCTATGAAATACTTTCTTAACATAATATTTACATTTTCGTTTGGTATTCCTACCCAATGCCTTTCAAAGCATTAGCTTTAGAAGGAAAATGCACTTTTAATTTCATTAGTAAGTCTGCAATTTAACACTAGCTTGCAAATTTTTTCTTAATTTTGAAAAACATAACTAAACATTAGAAGTAAAACATAGCCAAGGCTCAAATTGCTAGCATTTGGTTTGTACTGGACATAGCTTTTTTGTAGGCTAGTCTTTGGATATTTCATAACAAACTGTGCTCTTTGGGATGCAGAAGTTGAGCGTATGCTGATATTTATTCCGAACATTTTCTAAGCATATAAATTACCTCATTATTCGAAAGATATTGTGATGACGCCCTCCACTTTCTTTATGGCAAAAATTATCAATGAATTCTGAATTGGATTTCTTAGCGTACGCGACTTTGGTCAGGTACATGACAGAAGCGACACGTTTCACCGAAACATTTTTATGAGCCGAACCGTAATAAATGGGAGGTTCTGTCCATGCATTTCAAACGGCTTTATTTGACAGAAATTGTATTTAAAATCGAAAATGTTGATGATTGTAAACCTTGTCCACGCAATTCCAAATAATTTGACAATTTATTTTTTCATGGCCCAAAGCAAACTCGTGATAACATTATTTGGTAGACTTGACAAAATATAAATGAAGAATATTATGCAATAAAAAGAAGGTAACGGAAATAAATGTTATTTTATAATTTGTAATAATAATAATAAAATAAAAATAAAAAAAAATTGTATAGCTTTAATTTACATAATACTATTCATGATCAGGCGATAAGTTCGGCCGGGCCGAACTTTGGATACCCACCACCTCGGGTATATAAGTAAACCACCTTTCGTCATAACCCGGTGAAAAATTCATAATTTATGCCCCCCTAGTAGTTATATCGAAATATGGTCCGATTTGGTCAATTTTGTAGAACAAATATTAGTATATCCAAGACCGATCTGAACCATATACAATACGGACGTCGAGAAGCCTAACATAACTCACAGTGTCAAATTTCAGCGAAATCGGATTATAAATGTGCCTTTTATGGGGCCAAAACTTTAAATCGAGAGATCGATCGAGCAATATCCAAATCTGAATCGATCTGGGCCAAATTGAAAAGGAATTTCGAAGGGCCTTGCACAACGCACTGTCCCAAATTTCGGCGAAATCAGATAATAAATGCGCTTTTTATGGACCCAAGACTTTAAATCGAGAGATCGGTCCACATGGCAGCTACATCCAAATCTGGACCGATCTGGGCCATATTACAGAAAGATGTCGCCATGAATAACTTAACTCACTGCCCCAAATTTCGGTGACATCGGACAATAAATGCACCTATTATGGGTCCAAAACCTTAAATAGAGAGATCTGTCTATATGGCAGCTATTGGGTTGCCTAAAAAGTAATTGCGGATTTTTTAAAAGAAAGTAAATGCATTTTTAATAAAACTTAGAATGAACTTTAATCAAATATATAATTGCCATTTTGTTCGATAACCTTTTGCCATCTTCCTGGCAAATTTAGTATTCCACGCTCATAGAACTTCTGGCCTTTATCTGCAAAAAACTGAACCAAGTGCGATTTCATTCATCGTTTAAGGTGCATATCACAAGCGTTGATTCGGTTTGTTAAATGAATTTCTTTCAATACATGTGGTACCCATATTAAAATTGACGCCAAACAAACAAATGTAAACAAAATTTCGCGCACTTTTTTTCTAAAGCAAGCTAAAAGTAACAGCTGATAACTGGCAGAAGAAAGAATGCAATAACAGAGTCACAAGCCGTTGAAAAAATTTGTCAACGCCGACTATATTACTACTATATTACCGACAATTACTTTTTGGGCAACCCATTATATCCAAATCTGGGCCCAAAACCTTAAATCGAGAGATCGGTCTATATGGCAGCTATATCCAAATCTGGATTGATCGGGGCCAAATTGAAGAAGGATGTCGATGGGCCAACACAACTCACTGTCCCAAACTTCAGCAAAATCGGATAATAAATGTGGCTTTTATGGGACCCGGCGGATGGGTCTATATAACAGCCATATCCAAATCAGAATCGATCTGTGCCAAATTAAAGAAAGATGTCGACTGGCATAGCACAACTCACTGTACCAAATTTCGGCGAAATCGGACCATAAAAGCGCCATTTATGTGCCCAAGACCTTAAATCGAGAGATCGGTCTATATGGCAACTATATCCAAATATGGACCGATCAGAGCCAAATTGAAGAAGAATGTTAAAGGGCCTAACACAACTCACTGTCGCAAATTTCAGCAAAATTTAATTATAAATGTGGTTTTTATGGGCCTCTTCGAACTTAACCTGCTTATGGAAAAAAAAGAATCTGTGTCAAAGTTTCAGCTCAATATCTCCATTTTTAAAGACTGTAGCGTGATTTCAACAGACAGACGGACAGACGGATAGACGGACGGACATGGCTAGATCGTCTTTACGGTGATCAAGAATATATATAATTTATGGGGTCGGAAATGGATATTTCGATGTGTTGCAAACGGAATGACAAAAAAATTAATATACCCCCATCCTTCGGTGGTGGGTATAAAAATCATAATTTTTACATTTGTATGAAAATCAAAAACCTAAGATAAAAATCAAGTTTAAACTAAAATTTGTATTAAAATCATAAAACCATGAAAACTAAACGTTGACGAAACTTTACTACAAAAATCTAATTTTAAGGAAATTTTCTAAACAACCAAATTTCGACGAAATTTTCTTTAATAATAACATTTCGAAGAAATTTACTTGAACACAAAATTTTCTAAGAAAATCAAATTTAATAATTTTTTTTATAGAAATCAAATTTTTGACGAAATTTTCGTTGAAAACCAATTAAGACAAAATTTTCTGTAAAAACTAAATTTTTGTCTGGTTGCGCTTTCTTTTTTTCGTCTTAAAATTTTATTGAAATTCCATTGCAGGATCTTGTCCGGCTTTTATTCAAAGAACAGTATAGCAAAAAACATTTAAAAAGCCAGCAAAAATTGTGTTGTTGCTAGAAGCATTTGACTGGTTTCCAGTATCGCGATTTCATTTTCGACCAAAAAATCATCAGCAGGAGATGTCAAATGGATCATGT